>NC_053028.1:651268431-651413546 GCF_003073215.2 Triticum urartu | reverse complement strand
AGAGAAGTTGGAATACAGTAGGTTTAACACCAATATAAATAAATAATGAGTTCATTACAGTACCTTGAAGTGGTCTTTTGTTTTCTTTCGCTAACGGAGCTCACGAGTTTTCTATTTTGAGTTTTGTGTTGTGAAGTTTTCAAGTTTTGGGTGAATTCTTTTGATGGATCATGGAACAAGGAGTGGCAAGAGCTTAAGCTTGGGGATTCCCATGGCACCCCCAAGATAATCCAAGGACACCAAAAATTCAAAGCTTGGGGATGCCCCGGAAGGCATCCCCTCTTTCGTCCACTTCCATCGGTAATTTACTTGGAGCTATATTTTTATTCACCAACATGATATGTGTTTTGCTTGGAGCGTCTTGTATTATTTGTATCTTTGTTTGTTAGTATGCCACAATCATCCTTTCTGTACACACCTTTCGAGAGAGCCATACATGAATTAAAATTTGATAGAATACTCTATGTGCTTCACTTATATCTTTTGAGCTAGATAATTTTGCTCTATGTGCTTCACTTATATCTTTTGAGCGTCATAGTTTTGCTCTATGTGCTTCACTTATATCTTTTAATCGTTACAATTTTTCTCTATGTGCTTCACTTAGACCTTTTAGAGCACGGTGGTGGATATGTTTTAAAGAAACTATTGATCTCTCATGCTTCACTTAAATTAATTTGAGAGTCTCTTAATAGCATGGTAATTGGCCTAATAATAATATGCTTGGTATTCAAGATTTGTGAAACTTTCTTTTGAGTGTGTTGAATACTAAGAAAAGATTGAAGCATGATAATTGTTTTGAGATATGGAGGTGATAATATTAAAGTCATTCTAGTTGAGTAGTTGTGAATTTAAAGAATATTAAAGTTTGTGATTCCCGTAGCATGCACGTATGGTGAGCTGTTATGTGATGAAGTCGGAGCATGATTTAATTATTGATTGTCTTCCTTATGAGTGGCGGTCGGGGACGAGCGATGGTCTTTTCCTACTAATCTATCCTCCTAGGAGCATGCGCGTAATACTTTGCTTTGATAACTTCTAAATTTTTGCAATAAGTATATGAGTTCTTTATGACTAATGTTGAGTCCATGGATTATACGCACACTCACCCTTCCACCCTTGCTAGCCTCTCTAATACCGCGCAACTTTCGCCGGTATCATACACCTACCATATACCTTCCTCAAAACAGCCACCATACCTACCTATTATGGCATTTCCATAGCCATTCCGAGATATATTGCCATGCAACTTTCCACCGTTCCGTTCATGACACATTCATCATTGTCATATTGCATATCCCGGTACACCGCCGGATGCATTCACATAGAGTCATATTTTGTTCTAAGTATCGAGTTGTAATTGTTGAGTTATAAGAAAAATAAAAGTGTGATGATCATCATTATTAGAGCATTGTCCCAGTGAGGAAAGAATGATGGAGACTATGATTCCCCCATAAGTCGGGATGAGACTCCGGACGAAAAATAAATAAAAAGGAAAAAAGAGAGGCCAAAGAAGCCCAAATAAAAAAAAGAGGCCATAAAAAAAGAAAGAAGAAAAGGCCCAAATAAAAAAAATAAAAAAAATGAGAGAAAAAGAGAGAAGGGACAATGCTACTATCCTTTTACCACACTTGTGCTTCAAAGTAGCACCATGATCTTCATAGTAGAGAGTCTCTCATGTTATCACTTTCATATACTAGTGGGAATTTTACATTATAGAACTTGGCTTGTATATTCCAATGATGGGCTTCCTCAAATTGCCCTAGGTCTTCATGAGCAAGCAAGTTGGATGCACACCCACTTAGTTTCTTTTCGAGCTTTCATATACTTATAGCTCCAGTGCATCCGTTGCATGGCAATCCCTACTCACTCACATCGATATCTATTGACGGGCATCTCCATAGCCCGTTGATATGCCTAGTCGATGCGAGACTATCTTCTCCTTTTTGTCTTCTCCACAACCACCATTCTATTCCACCTATAGTGCTATATCCATGGCTCACGCTCATGTATTGCGTGAAGATTGAAAAAGTTTTGAGAAAGTTAGAGTATGAAACAATTGCTTGGCTTGTCATCGGGGTTGTGCATGATTTAAATACTTTATGTGGGGAAGATGGAGCATAGCCAGACTATATGATTTTGTAGGGATAACTTTCTTTGGCCATGTTATTTTGAGAAGACATAATTGCTTTGTTAGTATGCTTGAAGTATTATTATTTTCTATGTCAATATAAACTTTTGTCTTGAATCTTTCTAATCTGAATATTCATACCACAATTAAGAAGATTTACATTGAAACTATGCCAAGTAGCACTCCGCATCAAAAATTCTCTTTTTATCATTTACCTACTCGAGGACGAGCAGGAATTAAGCTTGGGGATGCCTGATACATCTCCAACGTATCTATAATTTTTTATTGCTCCATGCTATATTATCTACTGTTTTGGACTATATTGGGCTTTATTTTCCACTTTTATATTATTTTTGGGACTAACCTATTAACCGGAGGCCCAGCCCAGAATTGTTGTTTTCTGCCTATTTCAGTGTTTCAGATAAACGGAATATCAAACGGAGTCCAAATGGAATAAAATCTTCGGGGACGTGATTTTCTCACCGAACGTGATCCAGGAGACTTGGACCCTACTGCAAGGAAGCAAATAGGTGTTCACGAGGATGGGGGCACCCCCCCTAGGGCGCGCCCCCCTGCCTCATGGGCCCCTCGGTGCTCCACCGACGTACTCCTTCCTCCTATATATACACACGTACCCCCAAACGATCAGAACAGGAGCCAAAAACCTAATTCCACCGTTGCAACTTTCTGTATCCACGAGATCCCATCTTGGGGCCTGTTCTGGAGCTCCGCCGGAAGAGGGCCGTCATCACGGAGGCTTCTACATCATCATAGCCTCTCCGATGAAGCGTGAATAGTTACCTCAGACCTTCGGGTCCATAGTTAGTAGCTAGATGGCTTCTTCTCTCTCTTTGAATCTCAATACAAAGTTCTCCCCCTCTCTTGTGGAGATCTATTCGATATAATCTTCTTTTTGCGGTGTGTTTGTTGAGACCGATGAATTGCGGGTTTATGATCAAGTCTATCTATGAATAATATTTGAATCTTCTCTGAATTCTTTTATGCATGATTGGTTATCTTTGCAAGTCTCTTCGAATTATCCGTTTGGTTTGGCCAACTAGATTGGTAGTTCTTGCCATGGGAGAAGTGCTTAGCTTTGGGTTCGATCTTGCGGTGTCCTTACCCAGTGACAGAAGGGGCAGCAAGGCACGTATTGTATCGTTGCCATCGAGGATAACAAGACGGGGTTTATTTCATATTGCATGAATTTATCTCTCTACATCATGTCATCTTGCTTAAGGCGTTACTTTGTTTTTAACTTAATACTCTAGATGCATGCTGGATAGCGGTCGATGAGTGGAGTAATAGTAGTAGATGCAGAATCGTTTCGATCTACTTGTCACAGACGTGATGCCTATATACATGATCATGCCTAGATATTCTCATAATTATGCTCAATTCTATCAATTGCTCAACAGTAATTTGTTCACCCACCGTAGAATACTTATGCTCTTGAGAGAACCGTTAGTGAAACATATGGCCCCCGGGTCTATTCTCATCATATCAATCTCCATCACTTTTATATTGTTTTGCTATTTACTTTGCTTTTACTTTTTACTTTGCATCTTTATATCAAAAATACCAAAAATATTCTATCTATCAGATCTCACTCTCGTAAGTGACCGTGAAGGGCTTGACAACCCCTAATCGCGTTGGTTGCGAGTAGCTATCGCTTTGTGCAGGTACGAGGGACTTGAGCGTGGGCTCCTACTGGATTGATACATTGGTTCTCAAAAACTGAGGGAAATACTTACGCTACTCTGCTGCATCATCCCTTCCTCTTCGGGGAAAACCAACGCAAGCTCAAGACGTAGCATTATGCTCTCAATAGAAGCCACTAGTGAAACCTATGGCCCCCAGGTCTATCTTTATCATATTGATCTCCTACTACCTAGTTATTTCCTTTGCTATTTACTTTGCCTTTATTTTACTTTGCATCTTTATCACAAAAATACCAAAAATATTATCTTTATCATATCTATCAGATCTCACTCTTGTAAGTGGCCTTATAGGGCTTGACAACCCCTATTTGCGTTGGTTGCGAGGATTTATTTGTTTTGTGCAGGTACGAGGGACTCGCGCGTAGCCTCCTACTGGATTGATACCTTGGTTCTCAAAAACTGAGAGAAATACTTACACTACTTTGCTGCATCATCCCTTCATCTTCGAGGAAAACCAACGCAGTGCTCAAGAGGTAGCAAGCATCAGTCCGGTAGTCCGTGCAATTTTCTGCCCTGCCGGACCGGCAATCCCAAGCATATGCTCCCCAATCAAGGTCTCTCCACCGCCGGATAGGCAGCCTTCCCCCTACGCTGCATCCTCATTGTCCGCCACTATCAACTCATCATTCTGCCCCTGCAACATATGGTGGCGGACGGATTGCACGATCATTCTTACGTCGGCATCCAAAGAGGCCACATTCAACATCTTGGCATCCTCCCCATTGGCGGCGATCTTCAACTTCTTTTCCTCGAGCTTGGACTTCCTCTCTTCAATCATTGTCCTTCTCGCTTCATTCTTGAGCTTCTTGTCCTATCGCGTCCATCAATAATTTGAACCTCTCCACCTTTTTCTCCTCCTTGATGTCCAAGCGCTCCATGCATGTCTCCTCCTTCTTCGCCAAGATGTCCTCAAACCTGTCTGTCAGCTTGGCCGCTACACCTTCTCGCTTTCTTTTGCCCTCTCCTCCTCCCATTTCTTCCCCCATAAAAATCTTCTAACCATCTTCTGCGGTTCTTGGGTTTGGTTGGTAGGGTCACCGATTTCTTCCTCGATAGCTTGGGCAGCGGTCTTGGCTATGGAAAGGTTCCACTTCAGTTGCTCATTCAAGTTCAACCAACAATGATGACAGTGAAGTTTTTCTTCTCCAACTTCTTGTACACCAAACAAGCACGAGAAGGCTACAAAGTGAAACATTGTCAACAATGCATTTCTTACTAGTGAGCAACAAATTTAAGCATATCTGGCTAGTGAGCAACAAAACTAAGAAAATCTGTGTGTATGATTGTTGCGTGTCCATCTGGGTGTAGGACAACTGCTGCTAGTAGTTGCTGGACTAGGTAGGATCCGAGTCTTCCACCTGCCCGTCCGCATAGCCACATCCACCTCCTTCGCATCCATCGTGGATGATGTCGAGCATCTCCCTGCCCTTGTAATTGTACGCTGGCTCCCCCGCTCTAGGCATTGCAGCGAACAGTGTGTGGGCATCCATCTGCTCCCCGCCCGCCATCCGTGCCTGGACGAGCTGCGACGAAGAAAACTCATAGAAGAGCGGCATGGCGTTTACGCCGATGATGTAAGACACCTTCGCTATGGGGGTTTTGAGTTGCCTGGCAGCGTAGAAGTACGAAGGCTTGTAATGCTCCGGCCATGGCACTGTCTGTATCGTGGGCGTGCCCGTTTGGGCAGCGCGGCTTCCGCCACGATATCCACCACGTCCGCCACATATACCATGCCCGACGCCACCACCAGGCTCACCGGCGACCATTTTCTTCTTGAGCTTCTCCTCCTTTGCGGCCTTCGCTTTGATAGTGCGAGTTTGCCGCGTAGCCGAGCTGATCTTCCAGGCGAGCGCGATGCTCGGATCCTCCGACAGCTCCGCCACCTCCAACTCAAATAGGTTCTCCTTCGATTCCATGCATCGGCGGTTGAAGGAAGGAGAGGGTGGGAGAAAAGGGCGGGAATTGGGTGGAGAGCGACGCGGGATGGAAGAAGAGAGTGAGGGATTTTGGCGCGGAAACAATGCAGTTTGCTACAAAAGCGCGGGCTCTGCCTTCCTTTTGGTGGGCCAGGGGGTCAGATTCCTTCGTTTCTCGTGTCCGGCTCCCGCAACCCCCCTCCCCCATGTTTAGTTCCGGTTTGTGGGAAAATCATGGTCCAGACTGCGCAGCACACCAATACAGGACCGCGTTGTATGGCTTCCGCTGTCCAAACCACGTGGTTGGAACGTATGCAGGCGGTTTGAGGGTCGACATTGGAGATGCCCTTATTCCATAAGGTTCCTATCCCGCTAACCCTAACCAAATCTGTTCATTCCCAACCCTAGCCATCGCCGCCAAAGATCTCCTCCACACACCCCCTCGCCCTTCCTTCTCCCCATCTGGTGGCCTTGTCAACGGCAAGATGAGTGGGAACCCGTCTGTTTCATTTTTATTTCCTTAGGTTTTGTTTCTATAGTGTCATCCACGAGTTGGCAACGATGATGGCATGTTGGAATAAGGTCTCTCCGCACTTTCCCTACCTCGATGACGTGCAATCTTGCACCGACGAAGAGCCTGTGAGAATTTGTGTCATCAAATCTGTCGGCTCTCTTCATATCCTGGCAATTGGTGTGTCTATCACTCGGGGTGATGAGAGGAAGGCTCGCCACCTGGTACGACCGCGGCTACAAGAGGGTGCCCTCGTACCAGTGTCGTGCTCTCTTATGTTCATGCTAGATGAGGATTTCTGCAATGGAAACATTATTTTATTCTTGCAAAAGTATCAGATCCTGAAATCAAGCAAGGATCCAAGTTTCTCTAATTTCAACAAATCAACATTAATAAAAGAGTGAAACCCGTCAAAACACAGAGAATAACTATAAGAAAATCCTTAGAAAACTATATATAGAAAGGGGCCATCATCCCACACACCATTCAGTGGGTCTGAACTATACAAAAGCACAAGGATTTTGCTACTGGATATATCTCAAAGCTTAGGCAAACTCACTCAGAGTGACTGAATGAAACTTTGAATTCAAACTAGACTGAACTGGAGTCATAAGCTTCTTTGGCATCCCTAGATGATCCAAACTTCTCATACTCGAGGGTCCGATGTGCACAATCTACAACAAGGCTACCTTTCTATAGGACATGGCCTCCAGATGGAAACCAGTCAAAGGGTCAATATGTAAAAGGTCGAATAGTTGGTGAACAGAATATTGATGCTTGTAAGGGTTTGTGGATTTTGATATTGAAGAAATTTTCAACAAAAAATTCATCGCACAAGTCAAATATCCTCTTTAGATAGAATCAGGATAAATGTGGACTCCAAAGGGTCATTGATCGCTAAAGCTATGACATTATACATTGTCCTACCAACAATCGAGCCTTGGAAAATTGATGGGTCATGAACCATCTTATAAACATAGCATCTTTTGGGATCTAAGATGGTATCATGTAGAGCAAATGTTACTTCATTTAATATAGTTGTCATGAATCATAGAAAAACCTTGGGGGCACTAGATGCACTTACAGTATTTTTCTTGCTCGACCGTTGCAATTTGCCCTGCATAATTTATCACTACTTCATCTCTACTAGCAAGTGATTGGCCCCCAAATTCAAGAGTTTGTAGCAAGCAGCAATTTCCCTTAAGTGACCTCAAGGTTTACTGAACCAACAAGAGCTAAGCGACACAATCAATGATCAATACCTGCACACACGAAATAAAACTTCCTAGCTTGTGCCCCCGACATGACTAACAAGGTTGTCAATCTCACTAGCTTTGCTAGTTAAAAGGAACTAAATGCAACAATGACGGAAAAAGACTGATTTTGATGGCACGTTGATGCAAATGTAAAAAAGAAGAAGTAAAAGAACGTTGATTGGGATTAACTTTATGGAAGTAAAAGGATTGGGGTCCATAGATTCTTTTTTTTGCAGGGTCCATAGATTCATTAGAGGTATCTCTCGAAAGAAAACATGGTGTGGTAACAAAAAAAGGTCCGCCAAGCATAGTATGAGTCCCCCAATGACTCACAGAAACAACTCCAAAGGAATTGAGCCGCGACACATTAGAAGAACATATGTGGGTTTCCGTCGCCAACCAAACACATGTGACAAAACACCCCCTCAGACTATTCCGCCAATGAAAGTTGATAACCCACAAGTGTAGGCGATTGCACCAGTCTTATCACAACCTAAATTTATTAATCCAACACAAGGGAAAGCAAACAATACTTATAAGTTTTATCAGTTGAGTTGTCAATTCAACCATACTTTAAAACGAATACTTTTGCGGGAGAATTTATTAGTAGCAAATGGAATGGATTGATTTCCAGTGGACTTGCAGAATAGAAATAAAAGCAGTAATTCTCAGCAATTGTCACTTAAAAAACGTAGGCATGTGGATGAATAACGGATGTTGCATGGGTAGAATCAATTACTCCCTCCGGATGTGCCAACGAGGCGCTCCGGCTTGTGCTCAGGATGGAGCAATGCGTGCCTAGCGGCTTTACCTTCTATCGGAAAAAGTACAAAATAAACCTTAAACTTATAGACGAAAGCTAAATCAAACCTTGAACTTTGAATCCTGGAAATTGGCACTCCGAACTTGTAATCCCAGTCTATTTTGAACCCTATACCTGTTTGGCACACCGGGAATACTACAATCCCGGCCGGGATTACCAGCTACTCTCGCGGACAAGAATTTGGGCTGGCCCACTATAACAAAACAAGAAATCGTGAGGTTTAAAAAATGTCCGCACATTTCTAAATTTGTTCAGAAGTTAAAAATGTTCCTGTTTTTTATTTTTCGCACAAATTCAATTCTTTTTGTGTTTTTTTGTAAAAACCGTTAGGAATTTTGAAACTCTATCAGCATTTCAAAAAACTGTTTGCGATTTCAAAAAATTCACATTTATCAAAAAATGTTCAGAATTCCAACAGTTTTTCACATGCTTTGAAAAATGTTTCTTATTTTCAAAATTGTGTCACATTTTTTTAATAATGTTTTTGGAATTTCGTAAATTATTTCATAAATAATGTATTTTAAAAATGTTTCAGATTGTTGGCAGTGGACTCGACTGGGCCAGCCCACCAGACATGAAGCGAGTTTTTTTCCTTAACATGCGACGTAAAAATTCTTTCGTTCTTTTTCTTAATAGGCGACATAATAATTCCAAAACAAAAAATATGCCGTGGAGTCGAACTTGGGACTTGGTAGCCACTACAGCAGACGACTATGACTGACATAGTCAGAGGCCCGAAATATTTAATCAGAAAGCAAAGCGTCGAACTTTGAAAATATTTTTTAGGGGAAACAAGTATTGAAAACGTAATTCTTTATGAAATCTTTGAACATTTATAAAGTGCGAGCACTTTTTGAAAATTTCGAATACTTTTAAAAACCAACAACTTTGAAAAAGCGAACACCTTTATAAACATTTTTTCCAACCTGAACAAAATTTTAAAGTGCAAACACTTTTTGAAACATTCATGTGATTCAAAAAATGTTTTGTACATTCAAAAAAATGTACCATTTCAAGAATGTTCACGAGTTTCAAAAAATGTGTTTGTGACATTTTCAAAAAAATGTGTGTGCAATGTAAAAATATGTTTGTGTGATGTAAAAAAATGTGTCATAACCTTAACAGAATATATGTGGCATGTCCTTGAAAAAAGTGTAGGCAAATTTAAAAATGTTGAACCATGTAAAAGAGTGTTCATGTAGTTTTATAAAATGTTTATTGTCATTAAGAAAATGTAAAACATGTATTTGGAAAAACATTACCATGTATTCAAAAAGTTTTTAAAATATTTAAATTAAAAATGTACATAATGTATTTGAAAATATCAAAAGTTTATCCAGAAATATTTAGTGTGTGCGTTAAAAATGTACACTGGATACTGAGAAAATTTAGACATGTTTAAAAATGAAAAAAGAAAACAAAACAAAAAAGAAAGAAACTAAGAAAACCAGATTAGTGCGCGTGCACGAGTAATTGTGCTACTGGGCCGGCCCAATTCAGCAAATCCCGGCTACGTCGTGTCAAGGTTTAAAATAGAGCGGGATTAGAAAGTTTGGTGTGCTGATTTCAGGGAATGAGAGTTCGGACTTTGATTTAGCTTTCGCCTATAAATTGAAGGTTTGTTTTGGACTTTTTCTCCTTCCGTTCTTCTCCATTGTTCGTTGGCTGTCCCCTGATGCGGCTGCTGTCCATAGGATGCCGGTTCACACGGATGCTGTCCATCACGGATCCGCCCAACAGAACCCTGTAGTCGGCAACACGCTTCTTGAAATCTGTCGGCGCGTGGGCCTCTTCAAATATGCAGTGCACGTCTGTTGGAGTATATATGACTGAGCAGGTCGTTGTGTCAGTGAATTATGTCATTTCATGCCAGTGTGTACAAGGATGATGGCCGGTCAATTACAAGCCACCGCCGGGCAGGTGCATCAGCCTCTTCTTTCTAGTTTCCGACAAGGCTACCCGCACTAGTCTCTGACCTCTACTCCAAAACCTGAAATGGGTTTCTGATGGAATTGACGAATGCAGCGTGTCAATGCTGCTTACCATGTGCACGGATATCAAGGATTTGGCCGAGGGTTACCAGCTATTGGCCCTTTACTTCAAGACATGGCCGTGTCAAATTCCGTCATTTACAGTGCTGTTATCGGCATGTTGTCCATGTCTGACAAACTAACTGATGTTGTTAGGCCTTTGAGGGATTAACAGTGGGAGTCACACACATGTAATAATACAATGATATCGTGCTATGGCAGGAGTGGTTTAATGGAGCGTCGCTTGTTCGGCAGAGTGATCACATGCGTGCCGTGCCCGTCGTGTCTGTGCCGTGTGCCACAAGCGGCAACCTGAGCCGGGGCATGGTCCAGCCGAGGCCTTTGCCGAGATCGGCAACCTACCTACGGGGAGAGCCACGCGGCGTCACATGTGCCCGTGCCTGATGACCTGCGGAGATGGTGGTGCAGGGGAGAGCGGAATGAGCGTCCGTTCGCTGCTGCGCGGCGACCACCAAGGAGCGCGGTGCACTGGCCGCCGAGTGTCCCTGCTTATCGCGTGGATCCTTTTCTCCCTTCGTTCTGCTAGAATTTTCTGGACCGCTTATGCTTTGGCCCTCCACGTCCGCGATCACAAGCCGGTCGGTTCCGTTTTGTGATGGACACCGCTGCATGCCGGCCATGCAGCCATGTGGGTGTCACCGTGTCAGCATCTATCATCTACTACCTCTCCAAGACTAGCTTGTGTCCAGCCGGAGCCGGATGGCCCCGATCGAGACCAAGGTGAGTCGGAGTATTTGACAAAAAAACTATCATATTAGACTACGTTCAAAAAAATGACAGATAACTATCAAAATATTCTAATTTTATGACTAAAAGCTATCACTTTTGAAAAATGGTCTATTTGGACGATTTAAACGCGATTATGACAAACGGGACCCACCCATCAGGGCTGGCGTGGCGGCCCAATCAACTCCATTTGTTTTGACCATCAAGTTGACCGTTATGACAGGTGGGGCCCACATGTCATCATCAACCTTCCTCCTCCTGTGTCTCTCTTGGGCATTTCAACAAGCACGTTTTATGCATCCAAGGGAAGAAGGCGATGGCAAGGGGAAGAGCGACCTCCAGCACGACACTCACCACGACCAATTGTACGGCCGCCTCCTTCCAGCTCGCCGCTGTGGTCACGACCGCCACGCGCGCTGGAGATGAGCGGCCGCGCCGCCACCGCTGCCGTCGGCTTCCTCTGCGGCGATGATGACCAGGAAGACCAGGCGGAAAAGGAGCGTGGCGAGAAAGACGAACAGCACGACGCCATGCACGAACGACTCCATGCCGCCGGTGTCAGAGTGACTCCAACTGTACTTGTACCAGGAGTTGAGATAATACGCCGGGACGGCCGTGGATGCGGGCTCCACAACGGCGACCAGCATGGCGCCGGCGAAGAGGGCACAGGGCCGGGGCGTGCCGCGAACGAGCTCCGAGAGCAAGCACGGCCGGTCGCCGCGGAGCGTGGCGCAGGCGGCCTGCGTCGCAAGCTTGCTAGCGAGTACGCTAGGTGGAGGACGAGTAGTGCCGCTGGGTGCAGCCACGCCCGCGTACACCCCGACGGCACTGCTCCAGAGCACCACCCGCACCACCAAGTCGGCCGGTGACGTGGACCTGGCGCTCGTGCTCAGCTCCACCGATGCGGGATGTACCTGGCTTCCTCACCTGCTCCTCCAAATCGACACAAGAGCAGCTGGATGAGCTTGCTCGCGTACGTGGTCGGGCTGGAGCTCACCTGCTCTCCTCCCATGCACATAAGATGCTTGTTGAAATGCCAAAGAGAGAGAGGAGGAAGAAGAAGGTTGATGTGGACCCTATCTGTCATAACGGTTAACCTGACGGTCAAAACAAACGTAGTTGACTTCGCCGCCATGTCAGCCTTGACGGGTGAGTCCCGCCTATCATAAACACATTTAAATCGTCTAAACTGGTCATTTTTCAAAAGTGATAGGTTTTAGTCACAAAATTAGAAAATTTTGGTAGTTATCAGTCATTTTTTGAATGTGGTAGTTTAATGGGACGGGAATTCCTAATATAGTAATTTTTTGTCAAATACTCAGGTGAGTCGCGCTGGCTCGTTGCAAGCCAGATTACACCGGCGTGTTACTGTTGCTGGCTCACTGGTCGCGGTTTGAGCAGCAAAGTGATGTGTCTTTCGTTCTTTGTTTGGTCTGTGAGTGACTCAGCATCGCGCGCGGTGGCCGAGCGATGGGTCACATGCATACGGGCGTGGTGTTGTCTCCCTCGTGCGCAGTGACCTTCGCCGCAAACGGCAACGATTCCATGGCCTGAGCCGCGGGATGGCTTTGCCCCAGATCGGCAATGTCTTCGCGCTCACATGTGTCCGTGCTTGATAACCCGCGTCAGCGTCTACACGATGGCTTGCCGAGCCAATGGAAATAATGACCGTCCGTGTGATGGTGTGGTAATAGATTTCCCCCCTCCCCTGCAAACGTCCACGCGGAGGAGCACAGTGGCGTGGACTGGCCGCCGACCGGAGATCCTTATCCTATTTAGACTAGCCACAATCTGCCTATGTTACTAGTCTACATTACTATATCTATAGTAGGGAGTAACATATGTATGGTAACATGCAATACTTTATTTATTAGACTATAAACTCATCTTGCCTTGATACGTGTGATGTTACTCCTTTTCGGTTTATAAGACTTATCTCAAAATTTTAATTCTTTTATTTTATAAGGCTCAATTTGATTGTTCTCCATCACAAGTTCAGATTTCAAAATGCATTAAATTATTGCATGCAAGTATTAAGAGAAAATAACCAATGTATGCATGCATTGCAATTAATGCATTGGTAAACATTATTTTTTGACGAAAACAAGAGCATTAATTTGGTGTTTTTGTAAAGGACATGACTAACTTCCAGACGACCGGAAGACAGTAATAGATCCGAACGATTGTTTTTTCCTTTTCCAACTAATCACTCACCTAATTCTACTTTTTATACTAGCTAATCGTGGTTACTCAAAAAGATTTACTAGCTAATCGTGTTTACTACCGAGGAATTGTATGTACGCCTGCTCACTTGGGTTTTATGCATGCATACAAACTAGGAGACAAAAAAGATGATATCAGCAAAAGATTCTTTCTATTTCAAACTTTAAAATGTTTTGTAGTTCAAACCATCGCTTCGATTCAAATTCCGTCTTCACAAAACAAATTCGTCTCGATGAGATCTTCGAAACTAGATTCCATGTTGGTATGTTTCGATGACATTTTTTTTCAGGTCAAAAGTTATCACGTCTGGGCAACATAAACTATCACGTCTACAATACGTAAATTATCATGATGTTTGCACTGAAGTTATCAGGGGATATTTCAACTTTTTTTTGTCCGGGTCAAAATTTGTCATGGTATTTGTAATTAAATTATTGTGTTTGTAATACTATAGTCTAGCATCGGTGTCGTCTCTTATAAAACGGATTTTTACGGGTCGTGCTAGGCCATGCCGTTTAGGCGTGCGTCGGGCCGTGCAGTGCCAGAGATGGCCTGTTGGCCACCTATGATAAGGTTTATTGTGCGTAAAGTACCATGTTAATTACACAAAAATTATCGAGTGTATGCTTTACAACTTTTTTGCCTTGTCCAAGGTTATTATGATGTTTGTACGTAAGTTATCAGGTATGCGGTCGAATATTATCATGTTATTTACACAAAATTATTTGGTTTACATTAAAAAAACCGTAGTCAAAAGTTATCGTGGTGCTTGTACGCGAGTTATCACCTCAGTTGTGCGTATATTACCATGTTATTTACAGAAGTTATCGAGATATGTTTTTTAAGAACTTTTTTTTCGGGGTCAAAAAAATTACCGCGGTGTTTCTACATTAGTTATCTACTCTGTGATGCATATATTACCATGAGAAGTTACCGGAAGTCTTTTTTTTGGTCCCATACCATATTAAAAAAATCTCGTGGTCAAAGTTACCGGGGTGTTGTTCGTAAGTCATCATCTCTGAGATGTACATATTATACTTGTGCAGAAGTTACGGGGTATACTTTTCAAGAAGTTTTATTTCGAAGTCGAAAAGTTAACACATTGTCTAAATGTTAGTTATCAGCTCTGGTGGTGTATGTTATCATGATATTGATGTTGGGAAACGTAGCATAAATTCAAAATTTTCCTACGTGTCACCAAGATCTATCTATGGAGTCATCTAGCAACGAGGGAGGAGTGGATCTACATACCCTTGTAGATCGCGCGCGGAAGCGTTCAAGAGAACGGGGTTGATGGAGTCGTACTCGTCGTGATCCAAATCACCGATAATCCTAGCGCCGAACGGACGGCACCTCCGCGTTCAACACACGTACGGAGCAGCGACGTCTCCTCCTTCTTGATCCAGCAAGGGGGAAGGAGAGGTTGATGAAAATCCAGCAGCACGACGGTGTGGTGGTGGAAGTAGCGGGATTCCAACAGGGCTTCGCCAAGCGCTGCGGGAGGAGGGAGATGTGTCATGGGAGGGAGAGGGAGGCGCCAGGGCTTAGGTGTTGCTGCCCTCCATTCCCCCACTATATATAGGGCAAAGGGAGAGGGGGGGGCGCAGCCTTGGCCCTTCCTCCAAGGAAGGGTGCGGCCAAGGGAGGAGTCCATCCTCCCCAAGGCACCTAGGAGGTGCCTTCCCCCTTTAGGACTCTTCCTTTCCCTCATCTCTTGGCGCATGGGCCTCTTGGGGATGGTGCCCTTGGCCCATATAGGCCAAGGCGCACACCCCTACAGCCCATGTGCCCCCCCCGAGGCCGGTGGACCCCCGGGACCCTCCCGGTGGTTCCAGTACGTTACCGATAAAACCCGAAACTTTTCCGGTGACCAAAATAGGACTTCCCATATATAAATCTTTACCTCCGGACCATTCCGGAACTCCTCGTGATGTCCGGGATCTCATCCGGGACTCCGAACAACTTTCGGGTTACCGCATACTAATATCTCTATAACCCTAGCGTCACCGAACCTTAAGTGTGTAGATCCTACGGGTTCGGGAGACATGCAGACATGACCGAGATGACTCTCCGGTCAATAACCAACAGCGGGATCTGGATACCCATGTTGGCTCCCACATGTTCCACGATGATCTCATCGGATGAACCACGATGTCAAGGACTTAATCAATCCCGTATACAATTCCCTTTGTCTAGCGGTACGATACTTGCCCGAGATTCGATCGTCGGTATCCCGACACCTTGTTCAATCGCGTTACCTGCAAGTCTCTTTACTCGTTTCGTGACACATCATCCCGCGATCAACTCCTTGATCACGTTGTGCACATTATGATGATGTCCTACCGACTGGGCCCAGAGATACCTCTCCGTTTACACGGAGTGACAAATCCCAGTCTCGATTCGTGCCAACCAAACAGACACTTTCGGAGATACCTGTAGTGTACCTTTATAGCCACCCAGTTACGTTGTGACGTTTGGCACACCCAAAGCACTCCTACAGTATCCGGGAGTTGCACAATCTCATGGTCTAAGGAAATGATACTTGACATTAGAAAATCTTTAGCATACGAACTACATGATCTTGTGCTAGGCTTAGGATTGGGTCTTTGTCCATCACATCATTCTCCTAATGATGTGATCCCGTTATCAATGACATCCAATATCCATGGTCAGGAAACCGTAACCATCTATTGATCAACGAGCTAGTCAACTAGAGGCTTACTAGGGACATGGTGTTGTCTATGTATCCACACATGTATCTGAGTTTCCAATCAATACAATTCTAGCATGGATAATAAACGATTATCATGAACAAGAAAATATAATAATAACTAATTTATTATTGTCTCTAGGGCATATTTCCAACAGTCCCCCACTTGCACTAGAGTCAATAATCCAGTTCACATCGATATGTGATTAACACTCAAGGTCACATCCCCATGTGACTAACACCCAAAGAGTTTACTAGAGTCAATAATCTAGTTCACATTACCATGTGATTAACACTCGATGAGTTCTGGGTTTGAACATGTTATGCTTGTGAGAGATGTTATAGTCAACGGGTCTGAATCTTTCAGATCCGTATGTACTTCGCAAATCTCTATGTCATCTTGTAGATGCAGCTACTACGCTATATTTGGAGCCATTTCAAATAACTGTTCTACTTGGAGCTATTCTAAATTGTTGCTCCATTATACATATCCGGCATCTCTACTCAGAGCTATCCGGATAGGTGTTAAGCTTGCATCGACGTAACTCTTTACGTCGAACTCTTTATCACCTCCATAACCGAGAAACATATCCTTATTCCTCTAAGGATAATTTAGACCGCTATCTGGTAATCTACTCCTAGATTACCTTTGTACCCTCTTGCCAGATATGTGGCAAGGCACACATCAGGTGCGGTACTCAGCATGGCATACCATATAGAGCCTATGATAAAAGCATAGGGGACGACCTTCGTCCTTCCTCTTTCTTCTGCCGTGGTCGAGTTTTAAGTCTTAACTTCATACCTTACAACTCAGGCAAGAACTCCTTCTTTGACTGGTCCATCTTGAACACCTTCAAGATCATGTCAAGGTATGTGCTCATTTGAAAGTACCATTAAGAATCCTGATCTATCCTTATAGATCTTGATGCTCAATGTTCAAGTAGCTTAATCCAGGCTTTCCATTGAAAAATACTTTCCAAATAACCCTATATGCTTTCTAGAAATTCTACGTCATTTCTGATCAACAATATGTCAACATATATTTATCAGAAATTCTATAGTGCTCCCACTCACTTCTTTGGAAATACAAGTTTCTCATAAACTTTGTATACACCCAAAACTTTGATCATCTTATCAAAGCATACATTCCAACTCCGAGATGCTTACTCCAGTCCTTAGAAGGATTGCTGGAGCTTTGCATACTTATTAGCATCTTTCAGGATTGACAGAACCTTCCGGTTTGTATCACATACAACCTTTCCTCAAAAAACGTCGAGTAAACAATGTTTTGACATCCTATCTGCAAGATTTCATAAATAATGCAGTAATCGCTAATATAATTCCAACAGACTCTTAGCATCGCTACGAGTGAGAAAGTCTCATCGCAGTCAACTCCTTGAACTTGTCAGAAAACATCTTAACGACAAGTCGAGCTTTCTTAATGGTGATACCTACCATCATTGTCCGTCTTCCTTTTAAAAAATCCATCCGTACTCAACAGCCTTACGACCATCGAGCCGTTCCGCCAAAGTCTACACTTTGTTTTCATACATGGATCCTCTCATGGATTTTATGGCCTCGAGCCATTTATCGGAATCCGGGCCCACCATTGCTTCTCCATAGCTCGTAGGTTCATTGTTGTCTAGCAACATGACTTCCAAGACAGGATTACGTACCACTCTAAAGTAGTACGCATCCTTGTCATCCCACGAGGTTTGTTAGTGACTTGATCTGAAGTTTCATGATCACTATCATAAGCTTCCACTTCAATTGGTGTAGGTTCCACAGGAACAACTTCCTGTGCCCTGCCACACACTAGTTGAAGAGACGGTTCAATAACCTCATCAAGTCTCCACCATCCTCCCACTCAATTCTTTCGAGAGAAACTTTTCCTCGAGAAAGGACCCGATTCTAGAAATGATCCCTTATTGCTTTCGGATCTGAGACAGGAGGTATACCCAACTGTTTTGGGTGTCCTATGAAGATGCATTTATCCGCTTTGGGTTCGAGCTTATCAGCCTGAAACTTTTTCACATAAGCGTTGCAGCCCCAAACTTCTAAGAAATGACAGCTTAGGTTTCTCTAAACCATAGTTCATATGGTGTCATCTCATCGGAATTACGTGGTGCCCTATTTAAAGTGAATGTGGTTGTCTTTAATGCCTAACCCATAAACTATCGTGGCAATTCGATAAGAGACATCATGGTATGCATCATATCCAATAGGGTGCAGTTATGATGTTCGGACACACCATCACACTATGGTGTTCCAGGTTGTATTAGTTGTGAAACAATTTCCACAATGTCTTAATTCTGTGCCAAACTCGTAATTCCGATATTCATCTCTATGATCATATCATAGATATTTTATCCTCTTGTCACGACGATCTTTCAACTTCACCCTGAAATTACTTGAACCTTTCAATAATTCAGACTCGTGATTCATCAAGTAAATATACTCAACATCTACTCAAATCATCTGTGAAGTAAGAACATAACGATATCCACTACACGCCTCAGCACTCATTCAATTGCACACATCAAAATGTATTACTTCCAACAAGTTCCTTTCTAGTTCCATTTTACTGAAAACGAGGCTTTCAGTCATCTTGCCCATGTGGTATGATTTGCATGTCTCAAGTGATTCAAAATCAAGTGAGTCCAAACGGTCCATTTGCATGGAGTTTCTTCATGCATATACACCAATAGACATGGTTCGCATGTCTCAAACCTTTCAAAACAAGTGAGCCCAAAGATCCATCAACATGGAGCTTCTTCATGCGTTTTATACCGATATGACTTACGTGGCAGTGCCACAAGTAGGTGGTACTATCATTACTATCTTTTGGCATGAACATGTGTATCACTACGATCAAGATTCAATAAACCATTCATTTCAGGTGTAAGACCATTGAAGGTATTATTCAAATAAACAGAGTAACCATTATTCTCTTTAAATGAATAACCGTATTGTGATAGACATAATCCAATCATGTCTATGCTCAACGCAAACACCAATCTCGATGGTAGAGGGAGCGTACGATATTTGATCAACCTTGGAAATACTTCCAACACATATCGTCATCTCACCTTTAGCTAGTCTCCGTTTATTCCATAGCTTTTATTTCGAGTTACTAACACTTAGCAACCAAACCGGTATCTAATACCCTGGTGCTACTAGGAGTACTAGTAAAGTACACATTAACATAATACATCCAATATACTTCTATCGACCTTGCCAGCCTTCTTATCTATCAAGTATCTAGGGTAATTCTGCTCCAGTGGCTGTTCCCTTTATTACAGAAGCAGTTAGTCTCGGGTTTGGGTTCAACCTTGGGTTTCTTCACTAGAGCAGCAGCTGATTTGCCGTTTCATGAAGCATCCCTTTTTGCCCTTGCCCTTCTTGAAACTAGTGGTTTCACCAACCATCAACAATTGATGCTCCTTCTTGATCTCTACTTTTGTGGTGTCAAACATCGCGAATATCTCAAGGATCATCATATATGTCCCTGATATATTATAGTTCATCACGAAGCTCAAGCAGCTTGGTGGTAATGACTTCGGAGAACCATCACTATTTCATCTGGAAGATCAACTCCCACTCGATTCAAGCGATTGTTGTACTCAGACAATCTGAGCACAAGTTCAACAATTGAGCTTTTCTCCCTTAGTTTGCAGGCTAAGAAAATCGTCGGAGGTCTTATACCTCTTGACGTGGGCACGAGCCTGAAATACCAATTTCAGCCCTCGAAACATCTCATATGTTTCGCGACGTTTCAAAACGTCTTCGGTGCCTCAACTCTAAGCCGTTTAACTGAACTATCACGTAGTTATCAAAATGTGTATGTCAGATGTTCGCAACATCCATAGACAACGTTCGAGGTTCAGCACACTGAGCGGTGCATTAAGGACATAAGCGTTCTATGAAGCAATGAGGACAAACCTCAGTTTACGGACCTAATCCGCATAATTACTACTATCAACTTTCAACTAAATTTTCTCTAGGAACATATCTAAACAGTAGAACTGAAGCGCGAGCTACGACATAATTTGCGAAGACCTTTTGACTATGTTCAGGATAATTAAGTTCATCTTATGAACTCCCACTCAGATAGACATCCCTCTAGTCATCTAAGTGATTACATGATCCGAGTCAACTAGGCCGTGTCCGATCATCACGTGAGACGGACTAGTCAACATCGGTGAACATCTTCATGTTGATCGTATCTTCTATACGACTCATGCTCGACCTTTCGGTCTCTTGTGTTCCGAGGCCATGTCTGTACATGCTAGGCTCGTCAAGTCAACCTAAGTGTTTCGCGTGTGTAAATCTGTCTTACACCCGTTGTATTCGAACGTAAGAATCTATCACACCCGATCATCACGTGGTGCTTCGAAACGACGAACTTTCGTAACGGTGCACAGTTAGGGGGAACACCTTCTTGAAATTTTAGTGAGAGATCATCTTATTTACTACTGTCGTTCTAAGCAAATAAGATGTATAAACATGATAAACATCACATGCAATCAAATAGTGACATGATATGGCCAATATCATATTGCTCCTTTTGATCTTCATCTTCGGGGCTCCATGATCATCATCGTCACCGGCATGACACCATGATCTCCATCATCATGATCTCCATCATCGTGTCTCCATAAAGTTGCCTCGCCAACTATTACTTCTACTACTACAGCTAACGGTTAGCAATAAAGTAAAGTAATTACATGACGTTTATGTTGACACGCAGGTCATAAATAAATTAAGACAACTTCTATGGCTCCTGCCGGTTGTCATACTCATCGACATGCAAGTCGTGATTCCTATTATAAGAACATGATCATCTCATACATCACATATATCATTCATCACATCCTTTGGCCATATCACATCACATAGCATACCCTGCAAAAACAAGTTAGACGTCCTCTAATTGTTGTTTGCATGTTTTACGTGGCTGCTATGGGTTTCTAGCAAGAACGTTTCTTACCTACGCAAAGACCACAACGTGATATGCCAATTGCTATTTACCCTTCATAAGGACCCTTTTCATCGAATCCGATCCGACTAAAGTGGGAGAGACAGACACCCGCTAGCCACCTTATGCAACTAGTGCATGTCAGTCGGTGGAACCAGTCTCATGTAAGAGTACGTGTAAGGTCGGTCCGGGCCGCTTCATCCCACAATGCCACCGAATCAAGATTGGACTAGTAACGGTAAGCATATTGAACAAAATCAACGCCCACAACTACTTTGTGTTCTACTCGTGCATAGAAACTACGCATAGACCTAGCTCATGATGCCACTGTTGGGGAACGTAGCATAAATTCAAAATTTTCCTACGTGTCACCAAGATCTATCTATGGAGTCATCTAGCAACGAGGGAGGAGTGGATCTACATACCCTTGTAGATCGCGCGCGGAAGCGTTCAAGAGAACGAGGTTGATGGAGTCGTACTCGTCGTGATCCAAATCACCGATGATCCTAGCGCCGAACGGACGGCACCTCCGCGTTCAACACACGTACGGAGCAGCGACGTCTCCTCCTTCTTGATCCAGCAAGGGGGAAGGAGAGGTTGATGGAGATCCAGCAGCACGACGGCGTGGTGGTGGAAGTAGCGGGATTCCAACAGGGCTTCGCCAAGCGCTGCGGGAGGAGGGAGATGTGTCATGGGAGGGAGAGGGAGGCGCCAGGGCTTAGGTGTTGCTGCCCTCCATTCCCCCACTATATATAGGGCCAAGGGAGAGGGGGGCGCAGCCTTGTCCCTTCCTCCAAGGAAGGGTGCGGCCAAGGGAGGAGTCCATCCTCCCCAAGGCACCTAGGAGGTGCCTTCCCCCTTTGGGACTCTTCCTTTCCCTCATCTCTTGGCGCATGGGCCTCTTGGGGCTAGTGCCCTTGGACCATATAGGCCAAGGCGCACACCCCTACAGCCCATGTGGCCCCCCGGGGCAGGTGGACCCCCTTGGTGGACCCCCGGGACCCTCCCGGTGGTCCCGGTACGTTACCGATAAAACCCGAAA
This sequence comes from Triticum urartu, assembly GCF_003073215.2. Taxonomy (NCBI): domain Eukaryota; kingdom Viridiplantae; phylum Streptophyta; class Magnoliopsida; order Poales; family Poaceae; genus Triticum; species Triticum urartu. Next base: position 651,391,461 of record NC_053028.1, on the reverse strand, counting down.
CTTTTTCGGTGACCAAAATAGGACTTCCCATATATAAATCTTTACCTCCGGACCATTCCGGAACTCCTCATGACGTCCGGGATCTCATCCGGGACTCCGAACAACTTTCGGGTTACCGCATACTAATATCTCTATAACCCTAGCGTCACTGAACCTTAAGTGTGTAGACCCTACGGGTTCGGGAGACATGCAGACATGACCGAGATGACTCTCCGGTCAATAACCAACAGCGGGATCTGGATACCCATGTTGGCTCCCACATGTTCCATGATGATCTCATCGGATGAACCACGATGTCAAGGACTTAATCAATCCCGTATACAATTCCCTTTGTCTAGCGGTACGATACTTGCCCGAGATTCGATCGTCGGTATCCCGACACCTTGTTCAATCTCGTTACCTGCAAGTCTCTTTACTCGTTTCGTAACACATCATCCCGCGATCAACTCCTTGATCACATTGTGCACATTATGATGATGTCCTACCGACTGGGCCCAGAGATACCTCTCCGTTTACACGGAGTGACAAATCCCAGTCTCGATTCGTGCCAATCCAACAGACACTTTCGGAGATACCTGTAGTGTACCTTTATAGCCACCCAGTTACGTTGTGACGTTTGGCACACCCAAAGCACTCCTACGGTATCCGGGAGCTGCACAATCTCATGGTCTAAGTAAATGATACTTGACATTAGAAAATCTTTAGCATACGAACTACATGATCTTGTGCTAGGCTTAGGATTGGGTCTTTGTCCATCACATCATTCTCCTAATGATGTGATCCCATTATCAATGACATCCAATGTCCATGGTCAGGAAACCGTAACCATCTATTGATCAACGAGCTAGTCAACTAGAGGCTTACTAGGGACATGGTGTTGTCTATGTATCCACACATATATCTGAGTTTCCTATCAATACAATTCTAGCATGGATAATAAACGATTATCATGAACAAGGAAATATAATAATAACTAATTTATTATTGCCTTTAGGGCATATTTCCAACAATTGACACGTCCTCGGGAAAAAATTACGGAAGCTATCACGTGTATGATGCGTAAATTACCATGCTATTTACATAGAATTCAGGAGTGTGTTTGCCAACAACTTTTTTCTCCTGTTCAAAAAAGCTATCGTGATGTTTGTACATAAGTTATCATATTTGCGGTGCATAAATTATCATGCTATTGACAAAGATGTTACCAGAGTTTGTTTTCAACAACCTTTTCCCATTGATCAAAAGTTACCATGATGTTTGTAAGTAAGTTATATGGTCTGCAATGCGATAATCACATAGAAGTTAGCATGATGAGGCCTTCGAGTGAGACAACACATCTCATCCTCTCTTTCACGATTCTGGCGCGAAAGAGGGTAAAAGATTCGAAATCCTGATTCACTCAACTTCGCTTAGATCTCATATGTGTTGGAGCGTTGAGCGGTCAATTTTTTTCTCTAAAAATTCTGATCGGTTTTGTTATTTGTCAGTTTGGCAATTCAATAGTAGTTCAAACCAACAGATCAAATACAAGTTGTCTTGAACATAAACACTAGAAAGATGGTGGATTTATTGGTTGGCTAGCTACAGCTTAAACCAAACAACAAGAGTTCGAATCCTTTGGCACACATGTATTTTTGCGTCAAATCACAATTTAAATGTGCATGCACATAATTAGGAGGCCTAAATTAATATGACAGTTACTTTCCTAAAAATCCTGACCGAAATTATGATTTAAATACGCATGCATAAAATTAGGAGGCGCTCTTAAAGAGAAGATCGGGATAATCCTTGTTCAAATCTGCATGCATAAAATTAGGAGACGTATTTAAAGGAGATCAGGATAATTAAGCCGATCCACTAATTAGCGCAAAGATGATTAATGCGATCCAACAATTGCGGACGCTGAGAAATGGAAGAACAGGGAAGCCAATCTTCACGGCGCGGGCGCGACGCCAGGTTCGCTCGCGTAAAAAACGCGTCGCGTCGTTAGACCGTCCGATTCAGAATGATCGTCATCCGAATAGTGCGGATCTGTTGCAAACCAACAGTCGGCAGGATTTTAGCTTTGTCGTTTTGTAAATTATAAAAAGTATTCCACCACTCATCATCAACCTTGGTTGGTGAGATTTTTGAATTGAGCCTTATAAACCGGAAAGGAGGAAGTAGTAATTAGCTATGTTACCACATGGCTCTTTTTCTTCATTTATTGCTTGTCACGTTATCTATTTCATCTAGATATGTGTGATGTTAGTACCTATGTTACTCCCACCATGGGTAGTCTTAGTGTGACAGTCCATGTGATGATCGTATTGATTTCTGTACTTGTTAATTGTTATTAGGACCTCAGCGTGAGGTGTGGGGGAAGGTGGGTCACAGATATCACCGACCGCAAAATCCAAGAGAAGATTTGAATTTGATCACTCCAATTGGTTGTCCAGGCGTCGCGAGTGTACAACATAATGTCGGTGCGCCTCCACGGCATGGCGGCACGGCTCAACTTCTCCGACGGCCTGCCGTAGTTGATGCCCATCGACCCACTGGGTGGCCACCACACGGGAGATTCAGGAAGACTGGGAGGCCCGCGAGCGACTCGAGGCGGAGCAAGCCGACGAGGTGTACATGTAGGAGCTCTAGCACTTGTACCTGGAGCACGTCGAGGAGGAGCGCCAGCTGTACAAGTTGTACAAGCTCGGGGTGATGGCCGTCATCTACCTTTGCTCCAGCGATAGCTCCGGCTCCGACGACGACGGAAATGGCGATGGGGATGGCGACAGAATAGGCCAGGGTGGTGGCGGTGGAGCGGGCGAGCCCACTGGCCCAATTCCCATGACCGACTCAGACTAGGAGATGTTGATGAATGAGAGCGATAGCGAGTACTTTCTTTAGTTTTTATGCATTCTAGTTTAAATTTTGTTTAAGATATGCAAAATGGTATGCAGCTGGTTCGATCGAGTTCGAATCAAGTTCGATGATGTAGTTTGAATCAAATTTGCACTAAATTTTTGTTCAATTTTTTGAAGGAGTTAAGTTTAGGGTTTCGGTTAGAAAGGACACCTTTTTAGAGGAGCAAATTTGTCTAATGGATACTAGGCCGTTTGCTCCTCAAAATTATAGGGTGTCGGTTGGAGATGCTCTAAGTTGCGTGAAAGTGAATTTGCAATCAATGATTCTGCTTAACACCGACTCAATCATAGGGATGTCGTGGCGACAACGGTGGAGAAGTGGTGCGTGGGTGGGTGAGGGGTAGGGGGTGGAGGGGTGCACAGTACCCGAGAAGAATGGGTTTAGAGGAGCCGGGAACAACAGGGGTGGTGGCGTGAAGTGCCGCCAACCCCTGGTGGGGGACTGCCGGGGAAAAATGGAGACGGGCGGTGGCGGGGAGAGAGAGGAGGAAATCAACTGATCCAAAAAACAATAACTGAGTAATAGCCGGTCCCTATCTTTTATATGCATGGCTTCATAACAAGGTAGACTTGTAAATTTTGGGGCAAAATGTGGCTACGTGAGTTGTGCACAAAATGGATAAACTGATGCACGCTTTTTTGTAGTGTACACAAATTGTGTTATTTTTTGTTCAAATCTGCATATAATCATAGTTCGACCCCCCCCCCCCTCCCCAAAAAAAAGGACTCTGATGTACTTAAACAGAGATTTACTTAAACAGACAACTCAAACTTAGATAGATAGGTAAAGTCTTTTCTGGCTCAAATGTGTATATGTATGGCCTCTTGCATACGCGTGTGCCTCTTTTGTCAGTCAGTCGAGTGCCCGCCCCTGTTCATTTTCCCCTTTGCTTGAGCTCTTCTCCTATCCTCAGCAGCAGCTGATCCATGGAGCGACACCCGGAGGAGGCAGCTCTCGGGGCTCTTGGCTTCGCCGGCATCTGCCGCGAGACCTTCCACGTCATCCGCACCCGTCCCCCGGGTTTCACCTTCATGGACGGCATGGTGATCACGCTTTCCTTTGTTAGAGTTATATTGATGTTGGCCTTTGGCCTTTTGTATTTTAGCTTCTTAGCATTCTCTTGTACATGTATATATGATGCCTTTGGCCTCCTAGTAATATAAAGTTGCATATTTCCCTAACATGGTATTAGAGCTCTAGGTTTTTTTTCGCACAAGCAACTGGTGCTTTCCATCCATCTCGCGCTCGTCGTTGCTTTCGGCGTTGCTCACCCCTTCCATGTGGGCCCGTCTCAATCCAGTTGCCGCCAGGGGACTCCCGATCTGCCCCGATTCCTTCGTTCGGCTGCTCCTATCCCGTAAGAGCATCTCCAACAGCCGCGCTAAGCGCCGCGCGCAAAAAACCTGTTTACCGCTCGCGCTGCGGCTAGTTTTGCGCGCCCGCCTGCGCTGGCTCCAGCAGCCGCGCTACAATGCAGCGCGCGCGCCGCTCCAGCAGAGCGCAAAAATACAGCGCGCGACTCGCCGGGCATTTTGCATATATAATATTTTGGAAAAAAATGAACATGTGAAATTTGACACAAACAAGTTGATGAATAAAAGTTCATGCCCACAAGTTCAAAATCATGCCCACAAGTTCATCCAACCATGTTCAAATGCAAACTAAAGTTCAAGACATGAAAGACACATCAATCTTCATCTTCCTCGTCTTCGTCTTCGTCCTCATCTTCCGAAGACGACTCTTCCGCCTCCGAAGATGAATCTTCCTCCCTCTCCTCATCACGCACCGCATCATGCACCGCATCATGTGAAGCTCCGACGGTGTTGGCAAGATCTTCAACGGCATCTTCATGGGAATGTGTGTGAGAAGGCACATCGAAAGACATTGCACCCATGGCGGCCGGAGGTGCACCCATGCCTCCCATGAGAGAAGCAAAAATCATGCCTCCCATGGCGGCCATAGCGTCGGAGGGTGCTCCAAAGCCACCCATGCCTCCCATGGCGGCCGGAGGTGCACCCATGCCTCCCATGGCGGCCGGAGGTGCACCCATGCCTCCCATGGCGGCCGGATGTGCACCCATGCCTCCCATGGCTCCGAAGCCACCCATGCCTCCCATGGCGCCGAGGCCACCGCCACCCATGGCGCCAAGGTCACCGCCACCCATTGCACAAACCAAGGCTCTTTTTTGGATCAAGACTTCTTGTTGGGCAAGATTGACATACTCTTTTTGTGCCGCATTGAGGTTAGATGTGTCCAAGAAGAATAAGTGCTTCTCCCATTCCAACAACTTAGCTCGCTCCTCGTTGCTCACTTTCCTCTCCTCCAAAGCCACCTTTCTCTCCTCGGCCGCCACCCTTCTCTCCTCGGCCGCCAACCTCCTCTCCTCGGCCACGGCATCTTCGTTCCTTGCCATTTTCCTCACCTCATTGGCTTCGACCCTTGCCTTCACAATAGCTTCCATAGCATTTTTGAGCTCATCATCTCCTTTCCTCTTCTTCTTTTCGGTTTTGTCTTTCTTGCACCCATCCGGTCGTTTTGGCTTCGAGTATGAAACCGAGTTGGGTGTGGGGCTTCTCTTGCCGTCATCACTTGATGCATCATCCTCCTCCTCATCATCATTCATCTCAATTGCTCGCTTCCGTTTGTTGCTCAAATGCAAATCCTCCAAACCATCACGCTTCTTCCATTTCTCATCATCCTTTAACACTTCATAGCAATGAGGCAAGGTAAAGACCTTGCCTTTCTTGATCTTCCCCTTCTTGGTTGTCCTTGTCTCTTCTTTGAACAAGTTTTGTGCAATGTTGTACTACAAGAAAAACAAAACAAGTTAGCACTTCGGTCACCAAAAACAAGTATGATGAACATATATGAGATGCCACTTACTCGATCATCCTCATTTGTGCCACTTGGGTTAATCTTGTCAACTGCCTTTTGTACGGCCGCCCACTTTTGACAATCCGAGTTGATTGTCGACCATCGGGACCGAAGTGATCTCTCGGAGCGGTCAATTCCACTCAAGTTGTGAGCATCAAAGTGTTCTTTCATTCGCCCCCAATACGCGTCTCTACTTTGATCACCTCCAATGGATGGATCCCTCGACACTTGCAAATAAGTATGGCATAGTAACTTGTCATCGTTGGTTGAGTAATTGCCCGCTCTTCCTTTCGGTGCCTCGACAATTCCCTCACCCTCCTCGTCCACCTCAAACTCATGGTCTTCGAAATGGATGTCATTGGTTTGAGACCAATGCGAATTGTTGGACCCAACACCCATAGTGGACATGTATGCATCATCGTTGAGACTACAAAGTTTTTTGAACAATGCAAATAAGCTATCTATATGTGATGATGATGCATTGAAAAAATAAGAAGAAAAGAAAAGTTGGAAATTTTTTCACCTTGGGGGCATTTCGTCGAACACGTGGTGCGCGTCGGCGGCCGGCTCAACGAGTGAGCTCGCCGGCGCATCGATAGCCGCCGCGGCCGTCGAACGCCCTGCAAGCTTCTTTCCCCTCGCCTTCGTGTTGGGGAACGCAGTAATTTCAAAAAAATTCCTACGCACACGCAAGATCATGGTGATGCATAGCAACGAGAGGGGAGAGTGTTCTCTACGTACCCACGCAGACCGACTGCGGAAGCGTTGACGCAACGTAGAGGAAGTAGTCGTATGTCTTCCCGATCCGACCGATCCAAGCACCGTTACTCCGGTACCTCCGAGTTCTTAGCACACGTACAGCTCGATGACGATCCCCGGGCTCCGATCCAGCAAAGCGTCGGGGAGGAGTTCCGTCAGCACGACGGCGTGGTGACGATCTTGATGTTCTACCGTCGCAGGGCTTCGCCTAAGCACTGCTACAATATAATCGAGGTGGAATATGGTGGCAGGGGGCACCGCACACGGCTAAGGAACGATCTCAATGATCAACTTGTGTGTCTAGAGGTGCCCCCTGCCTCCGTATATAAAGGAGCCAAGGGGGAGGGGGCCGCCGGCCAGGAGGAGGGCGCAGGAGGAGTCCTACTCCTACCGGGAGTAGGACTCCCCCCCCCCAATCCTAGTTGGACTAGGATTCCCAGAGGGGGAAAGAGAGAGAGGGGGGCCGGCCACCTCTCCTAGTCCTAATAGGACTAGGGGAGGGGGGAGGCGCGCGGCCACCTTGGGCTGCCCCTTTCTCCTTTCCACTAAAGCCCATTAAGGCCCATATGGCTCCTGGGGGGTTCCGGTAACCTCCCGGTACTCTGGTAAAATCCCGATTTCACCCGGAACACTTCCGATGTCCAAATATAGGCTTCCAATATATCAATCTTTATGTCTCGATCATTTCGAGACTCCTCGTCATGTCCGTGATCACATCAGGGACTCCGAACTAACTTCGGTACATCAAAATGCATAAACTCATAATAACTGTCATCGTAACGTTTAGCGTGCGGACCCTACGGTTCGAGAATAATGTAGACATGACTGAGACACATCTCCGGTCAATAACCAATAGCGGGACCTGGATGCCCATATTGGCTCCTACATATTCAACGAAGATCTTTATCGGTCAGACCGCATAACAACATACGTTGTTCCCTTTGTCATCGGTATGTTACTTGCCCGAGATTCGATCGTCGGTATCCAATACCTAGTTCAATCTCGTTACCGGCAAGTCTCTTTACTCGTTCCGTAATACATCATCTCGCAACTAACTCATTGGTTGCGATGCTTGCAAGGCTTATGTGATGTGCATTACCGAGAGGGCCCAGAGATACCTCTCCGACAATCGGAGTGACAAATCCTAATCTCGAAATACGCCAACCCAACATGTACCTTTGGAGACACCTGTAATGCTCCTTTATAATCACCCAGTTACGTTGTGATGTTTGGTAGCACCCAAAGTGTTCCTCCGGCAAACGGGAGTTGCATAATCTCATAGTCATAGGAACATGTATAAGTCATGAAGAAAGCAATAGCAACATACTAAACGATCGGGTGCTAAGCTAATGGAATGGGTCATGTCAATCAGATCATTCAACTAATGATGTGATCTTGTTAATCAAATAACAACACCTTGTTCATGGTTAGGAAACATAACCATCTTTGATTAACGAGCTAGTCAAGTAGAGGCATACTAGTGACACTAAGTTTGTCTATGTATTCACACATGCATTATGTTTCCGGTTAATACAATTCTAGCATGAATAATAAACATTTATCATGATATAAGGAAATAAATAATAACTTTATTATTGCCTCTAGGGCATATTTCCTTCAGTCTCCCACTTGCACTAGAGTCAATAATCTAGATTACACTGTAATGATTCTAACACCCATGGAGCCTTGGTGTTGATCATGTTTTGCTCGTGGAAGAGGCTTAGTCAACGGGTCTGCAACATTCAGATCCGTATGTATCTTGCAAATCTCTATGTCTCCCACCTGGACTAGATCCCGGATGGAATTGAAGCGTCTCTTGATGTGCTTGGTCCTCTTGTGAAATCTGGATTCCTTTGCCAAGGCAATTGCACCAGTATTGTCACAAAAGATTTTCATTGGACCCGATGCACTAGGTATGACACCTAGATCGGATATGAACTCTTTCATCCAGACTTCTTCGTTCGCTGCTTCCGAAGCAGCTATGTACTCCGCTTCACATGTAGATCCCGCTACGACGCTTTGTTTAGAACTGCACCAACTGACAGCTCCACCGTTTAATGTAAACACGTATCCGGTTTGCGATTTAGAATCGTCCGGATCAGTGTCAAAGCTTGCATCAACGTAACCTCTTACGGTGAGCTCTTTGTCACCTCCATATACGAGAAACATATCCTTAGTTCTCTTCAGGTATTTCAGGATGTTCTTGACCGCTGTCCAGTGATCCACTCCTGGATTACTTTGGTACCTCCCTGCTAAGCTTATAGCAAGGCACACATCAGGTCTGGTACACAGGATTGCATACATGATAGAGCCTATTGCTGAAGCATAGGGAACATATTTCATTTTCTCTCTATCTTCTGCAGTGGTCGGGCATTGAGTCTGACTCAACTTCACACCTTGTAACACAGGCAAGAACCCTTTCTTTGCTTGATCCATTTTGAACTTCTTCAAAATCTTGTCAAGGTATGTGCTTTGTGAAAGTCCAATTAAGCGCCTTGATCTATCTCTATAGATCTTTATGCCTAATATGTAAGCAGCTGCACCGAGGTCTTTCATTGAAAAACTCTTATTCAAGTATCCCTTTATGCTATCCAGAAATTCTATATCATTTCCAATCAGTAATATGTCATCCACATATAATATCAGAAATGCTACAGAGCTCCCACTCACTTTCTTGTAAATACAGGCTTCTCCAAAAGTCTGTATAAAACCAAATGCTTTGATCACACTATCAAAGCGTTCATTCCAACTCCGAGAGGCTTGCACCAGTCCATAAATGGATCGCTGGAGCTTGCATACTTTGTTAGCTCCCTTTGGATCGACAAAACCTTCTGGTTGCATCATATACAACTCTTCTTCCAGAAATCCATTCAGGAATGCAGTTTTGACATCCATCTGCCAAATTTTATAATCATAAAATGCGGCAATCGCTAACATGATTCGGACAGACTTAAGCATCGCTACAGGTGAGAAAGTCTCATCGTAGTCAACCCCTTGAACTTGTCGAAAACCTTTTGCGACAAGTCAAGCTTTGTAGACAGTAACATTACCATCAGCGTCAGTCTTCTTCTTGAAGATCCATTTATTCTCAATTGCTTGCCGATCATCGGGCAAGTCAACCAAAGTCCATACTTTGTTCTCATACATGGATCCCATCTCAGATTTCATGGCTTCAAGCCATTTTGCGGAATCTGGGCTCACCATCGCTTCTTCATAGTTCGTAGGTTCATCATGATCTAGCAGCATGATTTCCAGAACAGGATTACCATACCACTCTGGTGCGGATCTCGCTCTGGTTGATCTACGAGGTTCAGTAGTATCTTGTCCTGAAGTTTCATGATCATCATCATTAGCTTCCTCACTAATTGGTATAGGTGTCGCAGAAACAGTTTTCTGTGATGTACTACTTTCCAATAAGGGGGCAGGTACAGTTACCTCGTCAAGTTCTACTTTCCTCCCACTCACTTCTTTCGAGAGAAACTCCTTCTCTAGAAAGGATCCATTCTTAGCAACGAATGTCTTGCCTTCAGATCTGTGATAGAAGGTGTACCCAACAGTCTTCTTTGGGTATCCTATGAAGACACATTTCTCCGATTTGGGTTCGAGCTTATCAGGTTGAAGCTTTTTCACATAAGCATCGCAGCCCCAAACTTTAAGAAACGACAACTTTGGTTTCTTGCCAAACCATAGTTCATAAGGCGTCGTCTCAACGGATTTTGATGGTGCCCTATTTAACGTGAATGCGGCCGTCTCTAAAGCATAACCCCAAAACGACAGCGGTAAATCTGTAAGTGACATCATAGACCGCACCATATCTAATAAAGTATGATTACGACGTTCGGACACACCATTACGCTGTGGTGTTCCGGGTGGCGTGAGTTGCGAAACTAGTCCACAATTTTTCAAATGTACACCAAACTCGTAACTCAAATATTCTCCTCCACGATCAGATCATAGAAACTTTATTTTCTTGTTACGATGATTTTCAACTTCACTCTGAAATTCTTTGAACTTTTCAAATGTTTCAGACTTATGTTTCATTAAGTAGATATACCCATATCTGCTTAAATCATCTGTGAAGGTGAGAAAATAACGATATCCGCCACGAGCCTCAATATTCATCGGACCACATACATCTGTATGTATGATTTCCAACAAATCTGTTGCTCTCTCCATAGTACCGGAGAACGGCGTTTTAGTCATCTTGCCCATGAGGCACGGTTCGCAAGTACCAAGTGATTCATAATCAAGTGGTTCCAAAAGTCCATCAGTATGGAGTTTCTTCATGCGCTTTACACCGATATGACCCAAAAGGCAGTGCCACAAATAAGTTGCACCATCATTATCAACTTTGCATCTTTTGGCTTCAACATTATGAATATGTGTGTTACTACTATCGAGATTCAACAAGAATAGACCACTCTTCAAGGGTGCATGACCATAAAAGATATTACTCATATAAATAGAACAACCATTGTTCTCTGATTTAAATGAATAGCCGTCTCGCATCAAACAAGATCCAGATATAATGTTCATGCTCAACGCTGGCACCAAATAACAATTATTTAGGTCTAATACTAATCCCGAAGGTAGATGTAGAGGTAGCGTGCCGACCGCGATCACATCGACTTTGGAACCGTTTCCCACGCGCATCGTCACCTCGTCCTTTGCTAGTGTTCGCTTAATCCGTAGTCCCTGTTTTGAGTTGCAAATATTAGCAACTGAACCAGTATCAAATACCCAGGTGCTACTACGAGCTCTAGTAAGGTACACATCAATAACATGTATATCACATATACCTTTGTTCACCTTGCCATCCTTCTTATCCGCCAAATATTTGGGGCAGTTCCGCTTCCAGTGACCAGTCTGCTTGCAGTAGAAGCACTCAGTTTCAGGCTTAGGTCCAGACTTGGGTTTCTTCTCCTGAGCAGCAACTTGCTTGCCGTTCTTCTTGAAGTTCCCCTTCTTCTTCCCTTTGCCCTTTTTCTTGAAACTAGTGGTCTTGTTAACCATCAACACTTGATGCTCCTTCTTGATTTCTACCTCCGCAGCTTTCAGCATTGCGAAGAGCTCGGGAATAGTCTTGTTCATCCCTTGCATAAGTTCATCACGAAGCTCTTGTAGCTCGGTGGCAGTGATTGGAGAATTCTGTCAATGACGCAATCATCTGGAAGATTAACTCCCATCTGAATCAAGTGATTATTATATTCAGACATTTTGAGTATATGCTCATTGACAAAACTGTTCTCCTCCATCTTGCAGCTATAGAACTTATTGGAGACTTCATATCTCTCAATCCGGGCATTTGCTTGAAATATTAACTTCAACTCCTGGAACATCTCATATGCTCCATGACGTTCAAAACGTCGTTGAAGTCCCGATTCTAAGCCGTAAAGCATGGCACACTGAACTATCGAGTAGTCATCAGCTTTGCTCTGCCAGACGTTCATAACATCTGGTGTTGCTCCAGCAGCAGGCCTGGCACCCAGCGGTGCTTCCAGGACGTAATTCTTCTGAGAAGCAATGAGGATAATCCTCAAGTTACGGACCCAGTCCGTGTAATTGCTACCATCATCTTTCAACTTTGCTTTCTCAAGGAACGCATTAAAATTCAACGGAACAACAACACGAGCCATCTATCTACAATCAACATAAACAAGCAAGATACTATCAGGTACTAAGTTCATGATAAGTTTAAGTTCAATTAATCAAATTACTTAAGAACTCCCACTTAGATAGACATCCCTCTAATCCTCTAAGTGATCACGTGATCCAAATCAACTAAACCATAACCGATCATCACGTGAGATGGAGTAGTTTTCAATGGTGAACATCATTATGTTGATCATATCTACTATATGATTCACGCTCGACCTTTCGGTCTCCGTGTTCCGAGGCCATATCTGCATATGCTAGGCTCGTCAAGTTTAACCAGAGTATTCTGCGTGTGCAAAAACTAGCTTGCACCCGTTGTAGATGGACGTAGAGCTTATCACACCCGATCATCACGTGGTGTCTGGGCACGACGAACTTTGGCAACAGTGCATACTCAGGGAGAACACTTCTTGATAATTTAGTGAGAGATCATCTTATAATGCTACCGTCAATCAAAGCAAGATAAGATGCATAAAAAGATAAACATCACATGCAATCAATATAAGTGATATGATATGGCCATCATCATCTCGTGCCTGTGATCTCCATCTCCGAAGCACCGTCATGATCACCATCGTCACCGGCGCGACACCTTGATCTCCATCGTAGCATCGTTGTCATCTCGCCAATCTTATGCTTCTACGACTATCACTACCGTTTAGTAATAAAGTAAAGCACTACATCGCGATTGCATTGCATACAATAAAGCGACAACCATATGGCTCCTGCCAGTTGCTGATAACTCGGTTACAAAACATGATCATCTCATACAATAAAATTTAGCGTCATGTCTTGGCCATATCACATCACAACATGCCCTGCAAAAACAAGTTAGACGTCCTCTACTTTGTTGTTGCAAGTTTTATGTGGCTGCTACGGGCTTAAGCAAGAACCAATCTCACCTACGCATCAAAACCACAACGATAGTTTGTCAAATAGACTCCGTTTTAACCTTCGCAAGGACCGGGCGTAGCCACACTCGGTTCAACTAAAGTTGGAGAGATAGTCGCCCGCAAGCCACCTATGTGCAAAGCACGTCGGGGGAACCGGTCTCGCGTAAGCGTACGCGTAATGTTGGTCCGGGTCGTCTCGTCCAACAATACCGCCGAACCAAAGTATGACATGCTGGTAGGCAGTATGACTTATATCGCCCACAACTCACTTGTGTTCTACTCGTGCAAATAACATCAAACCATAAAACCTGGCTCGGGCGCCACTGTTGGGGAACGCAGTAATTTCAAAAAAATTCCTACGCACACGCAAGATCATGGTGATGCATAGCAACGAGAGGGGAGAGTGTTGTCTACGTACCCACGCAGACCGACTGCGGAAGCGTTGACGCAACGTAGAGGAAGTAGTCATACGTCTTCCCGATCCGACCGATCCAAGCACCGTTACTCCGGTACCTCCGAGTTCTTAGCACACGTACAGCTCGATGACGATCCCCGGGCTCCGATCTAGCAAAGCGTCAGGGAGGAGTTCCGTCAGCACGACGGCGTGGTGACGATCTTGATGTTCTACCGTCGCAGGGCTTCGCCTAAGCACTGCTACAATATAATCGAGGTGGAATATGGTGGCAGGGGGCACCGCACACGGCTAAGGAACGATCTCAATGATCAACTTGTGTGTCTAGAGGTGCCCCCTGCCTCCGTATATAAAGGAGCCAAGGGGGAGGGGGCCGCCGGCCAGGAGGAGGGCGCAGGAGGAGTCCTACTCCTACCGGGAGTAGGACCCCCCCCAATCCTAGTTGGACTAGGATTCCCCGAGGGGGAAAGAGAGAGAGAGGGGGGCCGGCCACCTCTCCTAGTCCTAATAGGACTAGGGGAGGGGGGAGGCGCACAGCCACCTTGGGCTGCCCCTTTCTCCTTTCCACTAAAGCCCATTAAGGCCCATATGGCTCCTGGGGGGTTCCGGTAACCTCCCGGTACTCCGGTAAAATCCCGATTTCACCCGGAACACTTCCGATGTCCAAATATAGGCTTCCAATATATCAATCTTTATGTCTCGACCATTTCGAGACTCCTCGTCATGTCCGTGATCACATCCGGGACTCCGAACTAACTTCGGTACATCAAAATGCATAAACTCATAATAACTGTCATCGTAACGTTAAGCGTGCGGACCCTACGGTTCGAGAATAATGTAGACATGACTGAGACACATCTCTGGTCAATAACCAATAGCGGGACCTGGATGCCCATATTGGCTCCTACATATTCAACGAAGATCTTTATCGGTCAGACCGCATAACAACATACGTTGTTCCCTTTGTCATCGGTATGTTACTTGCCCGAGATTCGATCGTCGGTATCCAATACCTAGTTCAATCTCGTTACCGGCAAGTCTCTTTACCCATTCTGTAATACATCATCTCGCAACTAACTCATTGGTTGCAATGCTTGCAAGGCTTATGTGATGTGCATTACCGAGAGGGCCCAGAGATACCTCTCCGACAATCGGAGTGACAAATCCTAATCTCGAAATACGCCAACCCAACATGTACCTTTGGAGACACCTGTAATGCTCCTTTATAATCACCCAGTTACGTTGTGACGTTTGGTAGCATCCAAAGTGTTCCTCCGGCAAACGGGAGTTGCATAATCTCATAGTCATAGGAACATGTATAAGTCATGAAGAAAGCAATAGCAACATACTAAACGATCGGGTGCTAAGCTAATGGAATGGGTCATGTCAATCAGATCATTCAACTAATGATGTGATCTCGTTAATCAAATAACAACACCTTGTTCATGGTTAGGAAACATAACCATCTTTGATTAACGAGCTAGTCAAGTAGAGGCATACTAGTGACACTAAGTTTTTCTATGTATTCACACATGTATTATGTTTCCGGTTAATACAATTCTAGCATGAATAATTAACATTTATCATGATATAAGGAAATAAATAATAACTTTATTATTACCTCTAGGGCATATTTCCTTCACTTCGTGGTGCCGGAGCCGTCCGCCGCCTTGTTTTTCTTCGCGGATGTTTTGCCCTTCTTCGTCCGCGCCGCATTGGGGACCTTCTTCGACGGTGCGGCGGCGGCACGGGACGGCGCCGGCACAACGCCACCTGGCGCCGTGGTCATCCGCGGCGGCAAGAAGAGGCTGCGCGCGAGGCCGATGCTCGGCGGAGCTCTGGCGGTGGCGACGCCAGCGCTTCCCGTGCTAGGGTTTCCGGCTGCGGCGGCGGCGGCGGGGGGGAGGTCGCGGCTGTACAGCGAGGTGAGCGGGGCGCCGGTGTGCGCGTCCATGGGTGGGTGGCAGGGCGCCGGCGCCGGCGCGCGTGGGGCGTAGGACGAGGAGAGGAGAGAGTGCGGCGCGAGCGCTCGAGTGTGCCGCGCGCTGTAGCTGGCGCCCGAAATACGCCGCGCGGGTAAGTGTTTTCAACCGCGCGCCCAACCCGTTATAGCGCGCGCGCCTTTTTTGCGCGCCCGCTGGAGCGACCCGCCGCATTGCGCGTGCGCTAAAACGGCCTAATTTACGGTGCGGCGCTAGTTTAGCGCGGCTGTTGGAGATGCTCTAAAGGCCCGCTACAGCCGCGTGAGGATTTGGCCATCCGTCCTGCAGGTCTTCGCTTGCTGCCGGATTCCGCCCGCCAGCCATCGGATCCCTGACTCCCTGTGCGCTCCCCCGCGCCGCCCAACTCGTCGCACTCCAGGACCCGTTGCGCCTGGCCGCCGTGCTGACCTACCGTTGCTGACTCCGGCGCCGGCGGCTGACTGCTTGATCTCCTCGGCGTGTGGCTGTCCCTTGCCGGATCCCGCCGCCCAGTCTCCGGCTGGACCTGCTACCCCCTGCCGGACCGAGCCGCCCTGCCTCTCCATCTGATCCCCGAATCTCTTCCGCTCGCCAAGTGCATGGACTGCATTGGTCTCGGGTGACCAATCTGCGTGCGTACCTCCACGCCCGTGACTGAGATCGATTAGCTTGATTTGGGCTGCTGGTGGGCCGCCGTGAGGCTGTGATTGGCCTATCCTGTTCGGCTTACTTCTTTCGGTTGTCGACTGAGAGTTGTGCTGCTTGTCCCAAAAAAAGAAGAGAAAAAAATGCTCTCGTGTGGACTGGTCTTTTGCCCTCGCTATTTGGTGATTTTCGACAGTGTTCCCTATATTGACCCCGTCTCGCACATACATCGTCGATCGGTACTTGGTGCTCGTCCATCTATGACGTTGTCACCTATGGCGTCTTCTGCTGGTTGTGTTGGTCGCTCTTCATCGACTTCTATTGCGGCTTCCGCGTGCGGCGGTGACCGCTCTACATCGACTCGTCTCGCGGCTTCCGCCCCGGCGGTGACCGCTCTTCGTCGACTCGTCTCGCGGCTTCCGCTCGCGGCAGTGACCGCTCTTCGTTGACTCGTCTCGCGGCTTCCGCGTGTGGCGGTGACTGCTCTTCATCGACTCCTATCGCGGTTTTCGCATGCGGCGGTGACCGCTCTACGTCGACTCGTCTCGCGGCTTCGGCGCACAGCGGTGACCGCTCTACATCGACTCCTATCGCGGCTTCCGCGCGCGGCGGTGATTGCTCTACGTCGACTCTCGCCGCTTCCGCGCACGACGGTGATCGCTCTATGTCGGCTCCCCAGTGGCTTCCACATACAGCTCTACCTCGACCACTTCCGCCATGTCCCTGTCTCCTCGTGAGATTGCGCAGTTGCAGTCTCTGCTTGCTACTTGGGATTCTTCACCGACAAGTTCTGCAGGTTCTGTGACTGACTCTTCTGGCACTGAGAAACCACCTTCTACTCATTCAGGTACATCCCCATGGATTCTTGATACTGGAGCATCTTTTCATATGACCTATGATTCTTCCACTTTGACCTCTGTTCGACCTGTTGAGTATCCTGTTCGTGTTCTTATGGCTGATGGCACTCCCCTCCCTGTAGCTAGTCGAGGCATTCTTAGCACTTCTTCATTTCATGTTTCCTCTGTCGCTCATGTTCCTCGACTTACCATGCAGCTCATATCTGGTGGTCAGATTGTTGACTCTAATTGTAGGGTCATCCTCGACTTTGATTCGTGTTCTGTCCAGGATCGTCACACGGGCGCTCTACTTGGTGCTGGCCGTCAACGCTCTGATGGTCTCTGGGAGCTTGACTGGCTACGTCTTCCTTCCGCTGCCCCCGCTGCCAGTCTCGTAGCCCCAGTTGCTGCATCTACCAGCTCTTTTCAGAAGTGGCATCATCATCTTGGCCATTTATGTGGTTCTCGCCTCTCGTCTTTGGTTCATCGCGGTGTTCTGGGGTCTGTCTCCGGTAACGCTTCGTTGGATTGTCTGGGTTGTAGGCTAGGTAAGCAAATTCAGCTACCCTATCCTCACAGTGAGTCGGTGTCGGAGCGCCCTTTTGACCTCGTTCACTCTGATGTTTGGGGTCCGGCTCCCTTTGCTTCAAAAGGGGGTCACTGCTACTATATTATCTTTATAGATGATTTTTCGCGGTACACTTGGATCTATTTCATGTCTTCTCGTAGTGAGGTCTTATCTATATACAAAAAATTTGCTGCCATGGTTCAAACCCAGTTTTCCACCCCTATTCGTGTTCTTCGCGCAGATTCAGCTGGTGAGTATATCTCCCATGCGCTGCGAGGATTCCTTGCTGAGCAAGGTACTCTTCCTCAGTTCTCTTGCCCTGGTGCTCATGCTCAGAATGGTGTGGCTGAGCGCAAGCATCGTCACCTTCTTGAGATAGCGCGTGCGATGATGATCGCCGCCTCTCTTCCGCCTCACTTCTGGGCTGAGGCTGTTACCACTTCCACGTATCTTATTAACATTCAGCCATCTGCTGCTCTACAGGGTGGCATTCCTCTCGAGT
Organism: Triticum urartu; assembly: GCF_003073215.2. Classification (NCBI taxonomy): domain Eukaryota; kingdom Viridiplantae; phylum Streptophyta; class Magnoliopsida; order Poales; family Poaceae; genus Triticum; species Triticum urartu. The sequence continues at coordinate 651,373,452 of NC_053028.1, read as the reverse complement.
GTCTTCCTGGTCTCTCTCCTAATTATTCGGCGCTTCGCTTGTTTGGTTGTGTTTGCTATGTTTTACTTGCCCCTCGTGAACGCGCCAAACTGACCGCTCAGTCCGTTGAGTGTGTATTTCTCGGATACAGTGATGAGCATAAGGGCTATCGGTGTTGGGATCCCATCGGTCGTCGGATGCGTATTTCTCGAGATGTGACCTTTGATGAGTATCGTCCCTTCTACCCGCGTCCATCCTCCCCGACCTTTTCCACAGAGGATATCTCTTTTCTTACGTTTCCGGATACACCTCCCTCTGTGCCCAGTATTCCTACTCCTCGTCCCGTGGTTCCAGATTCGACACCGTCCTCTCCTACGATTTCTTCTCCTCCCTCGTCACATGACTCTTCACCTTCATCATCGATACCTTCACCTTCTCCACCTTCATCACCGATACCTTCCCCTTGTCCACCTTCAACGATACATTCCTCGTCTCCGTCTTCAGTGATTCCACCTCTTCCCTCCTTTCCTTTTCATTATACTCGACGTCCACGTATTGTGGATGAGTCTACTGATGTGCCCTCTACTTCCGGTGTGTCGTCTTCCTCCTCTCAGCCGACTTATGGTCTTCGTTCTCGTCCTTGTCCGCCCCCTGACCGATATTCTCCTTCTCGCTATGGTCTTTCGACTGTTCTTGAGCCGACTTCTTATCGGGATGCTATTATGCATCCTGAATGGCAGTTTGCGATGGCAGAGGAGATTGCTGCTCTTGAGCGCACCGGCACGTGGGATCTGGTTTCTCTTCCTCCTGGTGTTCGTCCCATCACTTGTAAGTGGGTCTATAAGATAAAGACCCGCTCTGATGGTTCTCTTGAGCGTTATAAAGCTCGCCTTGTGGCTCGTGGCTTTCAGCAAGGGCATGGTCGCGATTATGATGAGACTTTTGCTCCCGTGGCCCATATGACCACTGTCCGTACACTTCTTGCCGTGGCCTCTGTTCGCCATTGGTCTGTGTCTCAGCTTGATGTGAAGAATGCCTTTCTAAATGGTGAGTTGCGTGAGGAGGTTTATATGCAGCCGCCACCTGGGTATTCTGTTCCTGATGGCATGGTTTGTCGTCTTCGCCGCTCTCTTTATGGCCTTAAGCAAGCCCCCCGTGCTTGGTTTGAGCGCTTCGCCTCTGTGGTGACTGCCGCTGGTTTTTTGCCCAGTGCTCATGATCCAGCATTGTTTGTCCACCTTTCTGCTCGTGGTAGGACTCTTCTTCTTCTATATGTTGATGACATGATCATCACTGGCGACGATTCTGAGTACATTGCCTTTGTCAAGGCCCGCCTCAGTGAGCAGTTCCTTATGTCTGATCTTGGTCCTCTTCGTTACTTTCTTGGGATTGAGGTTTCATCCACCTCTGATGGCTTTTATATTTCCCAAGAAAAGTATATCCAAGATCTTCTTACTCGTGCGGCTCTTAGTGATGAGCGCACTGTTGAGACTCCTATGGAGCTCAATCTTCACCTTCGTGCTTCTGATGGGGAGCCCTTGTCCAATCCGACGCGTTATCGTCATCTTGTTGGGAGTCTTGTCTATCTTGCTGTCACACGTCCGGATATCTCGTATCCTATCCATATTCTGAGTTAGTTTGTTTCTGCTCCCACTTCAGTTCACTATAGTCACCTTCTTCGTGTTCTACGCTATCTTCGTGGCACGATCTCTCGTCGTCTCTTTTCCCCCCGTTCCAGCTCGTTACAGCTCCGGGCCTATTCGGATGCTACGTGGGCTAGTGATCCTTCGGACCATTGTTCACTTTCTGCTTACTGTGTTTTTCTTGGTGGTTCTCTTATTGCCTGGAAGACGAAGAAACAAACTGCAGTTGCGAGCTATGGCTCTTCTGACGACAGACGTGACTTGGTTACGATGGTTACTGGAGGATTTTGGTGTTTCTATTACTACACCTACCACTCTCTTGTCAGACAGTACAGGTGCTATCAGTATTGCGCGGGCCCTGGTAAAGCATGATCTTACCAAGCATATCGGTGTTGATGCCTTTTATGTGTGCGCTGCTGTGTAGGATCATGTTATTGGTCTTCAGCATGTGCCTTCCGAGTTACAGCTAGCAGACTTCTTCACGAAGGCCCAGACTAGAGCACAGCATGGATTTCACCTCTCCAAACTCAGTGTTGTAGATCAACCATGAGTTTGAGGGGGGTGTTAGAGTTATATTGATGTTGGCCTTTGGCCTTTTGTATTCTAGCCCCTTGGCATTCTCTTGTACATGTATATATGATGCCTTTGGCCTCCTAGTAATATAAAGTTGCATATTTCCCTAACATCCTTGTCCTTACTCGCCCACGTCGCCATCTCCCGAGTCCTCTTCTCCGACGTCGGCGTCGGCCTCTTCCGTATCACCACGAACTGGGCACCCTTCCTCCTCGTAGAGGCCGTTTGTCTCATCGCCATCATCCTGCAGTCGCTCGGCGCCGCCGCCTTCCGCGTCTTCTCCGTCGCCCTGCGATACGGCGTCATCGACGATCGCCACGCCCGCTCAATCGCGCGCGACCTCCGCGACGTCCCTGGGTTCCTCGCCAGGTACTACGTGTCCGTCTTCCGAGGTGACTCCCGCAGCACCGCGCGCCTCATCCGAACCGCGCCAAAGGTCGCTTGGCGCCTCATGGCCATCACTCTATTAGCTTCGACACCTTCGTCCTCCTCCTCGGCTATACCGCCCTCTTCGACGCTGTCGGTGTCTGTCGGTGTCAAAACCGGCGGATCTCGGGTAGGGGGTCCCGAACTGTGCGTCTAGGCCGGATGGTAACAGGAGGCAAGGGACACGAAGTTTTACCCAGGTTCGGGCCCTCTTGATGGAGGTAAAACCCTACGTCCTGCTTGATTAAAATTGAAGATATGGGTGTTACAAGAGTAGATCTACCACGAGATCAGAGAGGCTAAACCCTAGAAGCTAGCCTATGGTATGATTGTATGTTGTGATTGTTGTCCTATAGACTAAAACTGTTTGGTTTATATAGACACCGGAGAGGGTTAGGGTTACACAAGGTCGGTTACAAAGGAGGAGATATCCATATACGTATTGCCTAGCTTGCCTTCCACGCCAAGTAGAATCCCATCCGGACACAAGACGAAGTCTTCAATCTTGTATCTTCATAGTCTAATAGTCCGGCCAATGGAGATAGTCCGGCTGTCCGGAGACCCCCTAATCCAGGACTCCCACAGTAGCCCCCGAACCAGGCTTCAATGACGACGAGTCCGGCGCGCAGTATTATCTTCGGCATTGCAAGGCGGGTTCCCCTTGAAATTCTGTGTACCTGTCGAAATAATGTCCGGTTCCTTGTGATGGTTTGTACTTCTCGGCCTCTACACCCAATAATGGCCAATTTCCACGTGTCGAGCGAATGTGAAGAGCCAGGGTGTTTTCACATTTACCCCCTAGTTATGTAAATGAGCCTCCTATTTAAAAAGATGAGGATTCAGATCCAAATCACATCATCCTCCCTTGCCGAGTCTTCCAGAGCGTACCCGACAGAGATCCATTCCACCATGGCCGGTCAACGCAGCTCCTCCTCTCGCACCCCTAGTTCCAAGCCTGGAGATTGGGAGAGATGTTCCATCCCGCACAGCAAATTGGTGATGCTTCAATCCAAGGGATTTCTCCCCCCGGCGTACCTGGCCCCGGTTCGAGCCGGTCCTGCCACTTATAATGGCGGAGAGCAAGCGAAGAGCCGTCCCAATCCCTCCAAGGGAGAGCGGGTATGCCTTGTCCCTTATCTGGTAAGAGGGCTCGGATTCCCAATCCATCCGTTTCTTCGAGGGCTTCTGGAGTTCTATGGCCTCCAGCTGCACAACCTTACGCCTGCCTCCCTGTTGCATATCGCGGGATTCGTAGCCCTTTGCGAGTTATTTTTGGGCTGCAAGGCTCATTTTGCTCTATGGAAGAAGTTGTTCTGCCTTGTGCCCCATTCTAAGATGGGATCAATATATCAAGTGGGCGGAGCCGAAGGGTGGCGTATCGCTGGGACCGGATACCTATCCGGGACCCCGAAGAAGATGTCCGAAGACTGGCCTTCAGAATGGTTTTATATAGAAGATGTCCCCCTTCCAGATCCTATTCGGATCGGCCTTCCTGAGTTTGACAACGCCCCTTTGAAGAAGCGCCAGAGCTGGCGTCCACGGAGCCCCCTGGAGGAAGACGACTGGGACATTCTTTATCTGATGAGCCGGATAAGCTCTTTAGCTCGATCCGGATTGACCATGATCGAGGTCATGGCTATATGCATTATGCGGGGAGTGCAGCCGCTCCAGTATAGGGGCCACCCTATGTGGGACTTCAACGGGGAGGATGACGCCACCCGCCACGGCCACAAAGGGCCGGGATCGGCTGCTGATCTAATAAAGATCTTGTCCACTTTGTACAAGGGAGAAGAGGAGGAATTCCTCCGTGTCAACCCGCAGGGCAGATTCTCCATGTACAACCCTCCGAGCTGGGTAAGCGGAGATTTTTTCTCGCCCATCCGTTTCGTATTCCCGTAGTTTAAGTATTCATTCTAGCGATTTCATCGCAGGAGCTGCGCTAGGCAGTAAAGGAGATAAACAACCCTCCTCCACAGCCCGAGGACCCTGGACGGTCCCTTGACCCGGCCTCCCAGGAGGATCCGGACATATCCATGGAGCCGATCGACGGGGTATTTTACCAAGAGAGTAATGACAATACCTTGGTGGCCATTACGGTCGATCACCCTGGGCTAGTTCCAGCCTCACAGGTGACTGAGACCGAAGTCCCAACACTTAAAAAGGGATCCGTCCTTGTGCTCTTTTTTTATTACCGTATAACAGCCGTGTTCTGCAGGGGAGGTCCGCGGGGCAAAAGGCTGAGCCTGTGGCAACTAGCCAACAAAGGGCCGATAGGCCAGGCAGGCTGAAAAGATCCGCAGTCCGGATTGAGGCACCGGCACAGCGGTATAGCGCGCCGTCTTTATTGAAGGACGTTATTTACAAAGGCATATTAACGCCCATGCCTTCTTTTCAGGAGAGAGCGCTTGCCGGACTATACCCGGAGAGGCTACCAACCGCACCTCCACAAGCCAGGCTCCAAGGCCGGACTCGGGGGTGGGAATGAGTACAAGGCGTGCACCGGGCGCTCCTCCGACAGAGGATACGGATAGACTGTCCGCCACCCATTCCGAGGAGGAAAGTGCCATGAACCATAGGCGTCGCCGGACTATTCTTCGTGATGCTTGTTTCTCCCAAGAGGCTTTTGATGCCTTCAACTCGGGAGATGCGCACCTCCGTGCCGCTCAAAATGGTCTAGCCAGAGCCACGGAGTAGTATGTAAAAGACATACGGGTGAGAAAATTTGATGATTATATATATCAGTAGCCCCTGAGACTTGAAACAGTTAGGATAACTGATTTAAGGATCATTTGTTATGTAGGTTCTTACAGAAAAGAATACTCAACTGTCCCAGGAGCTGGAAGAGTGCAAAGCCCAACTTCAGGCCGCACTGTCCATCGCAAGGGAGCCCAAAGAGACCCCCGCTGGTAACATATCCGTCAAATGATAAGTATCATATTAGAGTGCGGCTTTATTTGCAAATCTGACGATAAAATTGCAGATGACGCTGGAGTGAATCCGGATAAGCAGCAGCTCTGTGACGCCCGGATAATTAGGCTACAGTAAACCTCTGCTAGTGTTGCCACGTCACCACGATTACTGTTGATAATCTCGCGATGATTCAAAACTCGTTCAAATTCAAATTTTAAATAAAGTCAAACTAGAAAAGTTTTCAAGTCAAAACTAAAATGTTCGGGTTGTGACAAATAAATCGTAAGTAATTATGGTGGAGAAACCAAACTTTGATAAAATGTTTAAAGGCTCTATAACAATTTAAAACAATAGTGAAAATGATTAAACAAATGCCTATTGAATTTATAAAATGCTAAAACTATTTTATTATGGGTTAAGAATTAATCTCATAGAAGTTTGTTGATAAATACAAATTTAGGCACTAGTGGTAAATTTTATAAAACTAAAAATAAAAGAAACTACAAATAAAAGGAGAAAACAAAATATAAAAACAGAAAACAAAACTAACAAAGAACAAAAAATATTAGAAGAACCCCCCCCCCCACTGGGCCAGACGGCCCAGCCGGCCAGGCCACCCACCAGCCCAACTGGGCAAAGGCCCAACTGGCCGGCCCACCCCACTCCCTTAACCCCCTCACGCCGGAACCCTAACCCATCCCGTCGCCCCACTTCCCCCCCCACTCCCCACGTCTCCCTCTCGTTCCCCCCCTCTCTCGTGGATCTGGATCGGGGGCAACCGACGCCCCGATCCCGTCGCCCCCGACCCCGGCACGCCCGAACCCGCCGCCTCGTCCCTGCGCCTCGTCTACGCCGTCGTCTCGCCTCCTCACGTCCTCCTCGTCCCGAGCTGAGGCCGCCATTCCGGCGCCGCGCCCTCGACCCCGTCGCCCCGCTGCACTCGTCGCCGGCGACCCGAACGCCGCCCCCTTCCTCGTCCTCCTCCTCGAGCTCGAGACCGCTGCCCCGTTCCCTACACCTTCCGTGAGCACCCCCCCCTCTCTCCCCGTCCCCGTTGCCCGTTCCGGCCACTGCGCCGCCAAGCCCCGCCCCTGTGCGCTGCCGGCGTCGACTGCGCACGCAAGGCCGCACCCGCCTGCTCGACCCGCTCCTCACGCCCGGCCGTGCCCTATGCATGTGCACACTCGCCGCTGCCCCGTGCTGAAGCTCCGCGTGCGCCGTGCTCGCCCACCGGTCGCCCGCGCCGTCCGCGGCTTGCGCGTGTCCGCCCCCTTGCTCGCGATGCTCCCCTCGCCCCGATCGCTGTTGCGTCCGCCGCTGCTCGCCGTCCCGCCATTTGCCCGCGCCGCGCCTTCGTTCCCTGCCCCGGCGCCACCCCGACGTGGCCTCGCCGCTGCCGCTGTCGTCCCAGGCGGCCTGGCTTGCCGTGCCCGTGGCCGGCGCCCCCTGCCCATCTGGGCATTTGCCAATCGGGCTGGGTGCCTGCGCCCGTAACCCGCGCGCCCGAATCGCTGTGGCCCTTTGGGCCACCTGGGCCACTGACATGTGGGGCCCGGCCCCAGAACGTTTAAAAAAAGAGAGCAAAAAAAAGGAATTAAAAAAATTAATAATTAATTAATTAATTAATTAGTGAATTAATTAACTTAATTAATCTTGTTTAGTTAACCTAATTAAGTATTGTGAGTTAATTAAACTGTGATTAGATTAGTTAGATCCTAATTAGAGTAAACAGTGTATGACATGCGGGACCCAGACGTCAGATTGACCCAGTCAACACCCTGTTGACTGCTGATGTCATGCTGACGTCATGATGACGTCAGCAGACACTATTCTGGATAATGTTGATTAAATTAATTAAATAAATCCTAAAATTGATTTAAATCTTTTAAAATTAATATAAAATAAACCGTAGCTCGGATCGGAAAACTTTGTACATGAAAGTTGCTCAGAACGGCGAGACGATTCCGGATACGCAACCCGTTCGTCCACCACACCTCCCTAACCTATTGAACTCGCAACTTTCCCCCTCTTTTTCATCTGTCCGAAAACGTGAAACACCGGGGATACTTTCCCGGATGTTTCCCCCCTTCACCAGTATCACCTCATACCGCGATAGGGCACCCCTAGCACCGATACTTGTCATGTCATACATCGCTATGCATCTGTTTGCTTAAATATTTATTGTTTCTTCCCCCTCTTCTCTCGCTAGACACCGAGACCGACGCCGCTGCTACCCAGTACGACTACGGTGTTGACGACCCCTCTCTCTTGCCAGAGCAACCAGGCAAGCCCCCCCCTAGTGTAGCATGTTACTGTTTCCCGTTAATCCTATCCTGATGCATAGCCTGTCCTTGCTACTACTGTTGTTACCTTTACCTGCAATCCTAATGCTTAGTATAGGATGCTAGTTTATCATCAGTGGCCCTACATCCTTGTCCGTCTGCCATGCTATACTATCGGGCCGTGATCACTTGGGAGGTGATCACGGGTATATACTATTTACTTTGTACATGATACATGTGGTGATTAAAGACGGGTCGGCTCGTAGGAGCACCCGCGAGTGGAGTTTTGAGGCGGAGCGGCAGGGCAGGTTTCGACCACCTAGGAGAGAGGTGGGCCTGGCCCTGGTTGGCGTTCGCGGATACTTAACACGCTTAACGAGATCTGGGTATTTGATCTAAGTCTGGCCATTTGGTCTATACGCACTAACCATCTACGCGGGAGTAGTTATGGGTATCTCGGCGTCGTGGTATCAGCCGAAGCCTTCTTGACGTCAGCGACGGAGCGGCGCGCGCTGGATTGGACTGGAACGCCACTAGGCTAGGTCTGCTTCCGGCCGCCCACGCAACGTGCAGGTGTGCTAAGGGCGATGGGCCCAGACCCCTGTGCGCTTAGGTTTAGACCGGCGTGCTGACCTCTCTGTTGTGCCTAGGTGGGGCTGCGACGTGTTGATCTTCCGAGGCCGGGCATGACCCAGGAAAGTGTGTCCGGCCAAATGGGATCGAGCGTGTTGGGGTATGTGGTGCACCCCTGCAGGGAAGTTAATCTATTTGAATAGCCGTGATCTTCGGTAACAGGACGATTTGGAGTTGTACCTTGACCTTATGACAACTAGAACCGGATGCTTAATAAAACACACCCTTCCAAGTGCCAGATACAACCGGTGATCGCTCTCTCACAGGGCGACGAGGGGAGGATCATCGGTTAGGGTTATGCTATGCGATGCTACTTGGAGGTCTTCAGTCTGCTCTCTTCTACATGCTGCAAGACGGAGGCTGCCAGAAGCGTAGTCTTCGAAAGGACTAGCTATCCCCCTCTTATTCCGGCTTTCTGCAGTCCAGTCCACATATAATAGCCTTATTCCAGTTGATACCAATGCATACGCATGTAGTGTAGCTCCCTGCTTGCGAGTACTTTGGATGAGTACTCACGGTTGCTTCCTCCCTCTTTTCCCCCTATCCCTTCTACCTGGTTGTCGCAACCAGATGCTGGAGTCCAGGAGCCAGACGCCACCGTCGACGATGACTCCTACTACACCGGAGGTGCCTACTACTACGTGATGCCCGCTGACGACGACCAGGAGTAGTTAGGAGGATCCCAGGCAGGAGGTCTGCGCCTCTTTCGATCTGTATCCCAGTTTGTGCTAGCCTTCTTAAGGCAAACTTGTTTAACTTATGTCTGTACTCAGATATTGTTGCTTCCGCTGACTCGTCTATGATCGAGCTCTTGTATTCGAGCCCTCGAGGCCCCTGGCTTGTAATATGATGCTTGTATGACTTATTTTTATTTGTAGAGTTGTGTTGTGATATCTTCCCGTGAGTCCCTGATCTTGATCGTACACGTTTGCGTGTATGATTAGTGTACGGTCAAATCGGGGGCGTCACAAGTTGGTATCAGAGCCGACTGCCTGTAGGAACCCCCCTTCCACACTCCTTGGCCGAAGTCGAGTCTAGACATTGCAAAAACTTTTACTAACTTGGCTGTGTGCCTTACGGGCCCACGTCGCCATCTGGGTGGTATTAGGATCTTTTATTCCTCGTCTATACTCTGGAACTCTGATCTCTCTTCTATTCGGGTTAAATGAATTTTGCTAAATCTAACATTAGGATCTCGTTATCACTTTCACCCGGAGAGCCCCTTATTACTGATGATCGTCTGCTGCACGGGAAGACCCTGAAGATACTCTCCGCTGTTAACCCGAGAACTTGTGTTCGTCGCGTTTGCAATTCCCCTTCCACCGTCAACCCTTATGGGTAACTACTTACAATTGGTATTCTTACATTCATCCCCAGTTTATTACAAGATACCCCAAAATACTTGTCGTTGTTTCGATAATCCTTTGAGCTTACTGCCTTGCTGTTCTTTGTCACCTGAATACCCCTACGGATAATTCTCGCACTTATCGAGTATCCGCTCATCCCCCAGTTGTTCATGTGTTTCACAATGGTCATCGAAATACTATTCGATCCTCCAAAAATCCTTAGTAGCTTATTGCTCTACAATACTTGTCTGCTTGCATGATGGATGCTTTCCATATGTCTGGCAATATTCGTGAGTATCCTTAGGCACCATCATTTTGATCACTTTGATTCAACATGAGTGCGAATGCATGCAATCATCAGTTGATCCTTTTAATTATCTTTCCGGCTCAGACGTCATTTTAAACATGAGCTGGTTCTTAACCAATCAGATTGCCATCGATTGTACCCCTAAGTCTATTCAACTTGTCCGTCCTTGATCAGAGCGTTTGCTCCTGATCCCTTGATTTGAAAATCATAATTCCTTTGTTATCTAAACATCGAATTATTCTCTTAAGAACTTTGAAAAAAGAGTTCGGCGAGGAAGCTGGCTGACAGAGTTATGTCTGTAGTTATGCTAACAGGATGTCCTGCTGAGGAGATGCCTAGTTCAACGGGTGATCTTCTTCCCGAGCTCGCGCAGTTGCACGAACGAGTTCGACAGGTGATGCAAGGCATTGCCCAGGCCTTGTGGCCGTCCGTCTCCATGCCCGAAGGCCTTGGAGAGCTGGCAGAAAAGCTGAAGGGAGCGCGGCGGCGTTTCCGATTATGGAAGATATCGGCCTGCCGCCAGGGCGCCCGGGAGGCTTGGGCAATGGTGAAGACACGGTACACGAAGGCTGACCCGAACCACATGGCCGAAGTCGGACCTGTGGGGCCTGACGGCAAGGAGATCCCTGTGAATTTAGTGTACGACCAAGTAGAATTGGCCGCAAAGTATTCCCAACAGGACTGTAGACTAGACATCCTATTGGAGGGCATTGAAGAGGAATTCAACCAGTCAAATTGACTATGTAATTGTAAAGTGACATATATGATGTCTTCTAGCTGGATTGTAGATCGTTTGTCATTGCGGACCTTTTCGCTTCAACCTTGGGACCCGACAGTCCGGAGTGTATCCGAATACCCTCTCGGTTATATAAGAACCAGGGCATGCGTGGAGACCAGGCATAGGGGCCATTAGTGCTTTATCAGACAAGTGCCCAACTAGTTATGTTATATTACATGGGTAGTAAGAAACATCTTCCAGAGAGAATAGTTCCGTTAAGGGTTACTTTCCCTGGGTAGGCATGCCCTAAAGTGCATGTCCGGACTGCGACAAGAAGCGCAGCAAAAACGTCTGGGGGCAGATATGGTTAATAAATAAAAGTCATATTTTGTTCACCGACCGAATATTCTCTTAAGAACGCTAGCTTTCGGCTTCACCCAGTCTGAGGTACACGTCCGGCTGACCCGGCGGTAACAATCGGAGAGGTGCTCCCCTTATGCCCTAGCCGATTTAACGGGAATGTAGGGCATAAATACAAGAGCCAGGCAACCTAGCTTGGCCAAAATTTAAGTCATATCGATGTATAATGGTGAGAAAAGGTACATGTGGAAGTAGAACACATGTGTTGGGCGTGATGCCCAGGTAAATAATTTAAGCTTCTGTGAAAGAAGCCCCCAGGTGTAGATAGTGCGGCTAGCACCTCTGTAATGTGAGGCACAAGGTGACCCTTGAAGGCCTAGAGGAATGAAATAAAGAAAGGGAAACAAGACAGACGACGCATATGCAGAAAATGGACAAAGGGAGGGGACTAACATAAAGTCCGGTGCTAGGCGTAGAACCTTCGGAGCCTGGCTACGTTCCATGGGTTCGGCTCGAGTCGACTAGTCGATGCATCCAGCAGACGGTACGCTCCGCCGATCAGAACTTGGTCGATGATGAAGGGACCTTCCCATTTGGGCTCTAGCTTGTTCTTTTTCTTATCCCGCAGCCGGAGAACTAGTTCGCCAACGTTATAAGTTTTGGCTCATACTTCTCTGCTTTGGTATCTGCGAGCCTGTTGCTGGTAAAATGTGCAACGGGCTTTGGCTACGTCACGCTCTTCCTCCAAGGTGTCCAGACTGTCCTGCTGATCGAGCTCGGCCTCTCTTTCTTCGTACATGCGCACTCGAGGTGAGTCATGAATTATGTCACAGGGCAGGACTGCCTCTGCGCCGTACACCATAAAAAAATGGTGTGTATCCGGTACTACGATTCGGCATGGTCCGCAGCCCCCAGAGTACGGAGTCGAGCTCCTCTACCCAGTGCGTGTCAGACTCTGTTAAGGAGCGCACTAGTCTGGGTTTAATGCCGCTCATTATAAGACCATTTGCTCGTTCGACTTGACCGTTGGTTTGTGGGTGGTAGACTGAAGCATAATCGAGCTTGATGCCCATTTTGCTGCACCAGAGTTTTACCTCGTCGGCCGTGAAGTTCGTGCCGTTATCAGTGATGCTGCTGTGGGGGACGCCGTAGCGATGTACAACCCCGGATATGAAATCTATCACCGATCCGGATTCGGCTGTTTTAACCGGTTTGGCCTCTATCCATTTGGTGAATTTATCCACCATGACCAATAAGTATTTTTCTTGTGGGTTCCACCTTTAAGGGGTCCAACCATGTCAAGCCCCCAGACTGCAAAGGGCCATGTAATGGGGATTTTTCGGAGGGCGGTGGGTGGCATATGGCTTTGATTTGCAAAGAGCTGGCAACCGGCGCAACGCTGGACTAAGTCCTGTGCGTCTGCCCGGGCCATTGACCAATAGAATCCTGTATGGAAGGCCTTACTCACAAGAGCCCGGGCTGCGGCGTGATGACCGCCGAGTCCGGCATGAATTTCTGCCAAAAGGTTCCGTCCTTCCTCTTCAGAGATGCACCATTGAAGGACTCCGGTAGCGCTTTTTTTGTACAATTCTCCCTCGTGGACACTGTAGGCCTTTGATCGCCGCACTATGCACCGTGCCTCATTTTGGTCCTCCGGGAGTTCCTGTCTAGTTAAGTAGGCCAGGAATGGTTCTGTCCACGGGGCAATAATGGCCATTATTTCATGGGCTGATTGTGTTATTTCGGTGGCGGAGCCTCCGATTGTGTCAGGGAGTTCGGTATCGGGTATTTTGTCCGGGTCCGGACAGTTGTTACCGGTGTCCCCTTCCCATGCTATGGATGGCTTGAAAATCCTTTCCAGAAAATTTTTGGGAGGGACCGCGTCGCGTTTGGCGCCAATGCGGGCGAGGATATCCGCCGCCTGATTGTTTTCCCGAGCCACATGGTGAAATTCGAGCCCTTCGAACCGAGCTGACATTTTTAGGACGGCATTGCGATAAGCGGCCATTTTTGGATCCTTGGCATCAAAGTCTCCATATATTTGGGATATCGCGAGGTTTGAATCCCCGCGCACCTCTAGGCATTGAATGCCCATGGATACTGCCATCTGGAGACCATGGAGGAGGGCCTCATATTCAGCTGCGTTGTTGGAGTCTGTATACATTATCTGCAGTACGTATTGAATGGTGTCTCCTGTTGGGGACGTCAAAACAACGCCAGCCCCCAGACCAGCCAACATTTTGGAGCCGTCGAAGTGCATGATCCAGTTTGAATATGTGCCGTACTCTTTAGGGAGTTCGGCTTCCGTCCATTCAGCGACGAAGTCAGCCAAAACTTGCGATTTAATAGCTCGCCGTGGTTTGTAAGTTATGTCGAACGGGAGGAGCTGAATGGCCCATTTGGCAATCCGGCCCGTGGCGTTGCGGTTGTTTATAATATCATTAAGTGGCATTTCCGAGGCTACTGTAATCGAACACTCTTGAAAGTAGTGTCGCAGCTTCCGGGATGCCATGAATACCGCATAGGCTATCTTTTGATAATGTGGGTACCGTGACTTGCATGGAGTGAGGACAGTGGATACATAATATACCGGCTTTTGAAGCAGGAATTTATGTCCGTCGCTTCTCGTTCGACGACGAGCACTGCGCTTACAACCTGATGAGTTGCCGCAATGTATAACCTGATGAGTTACAATCTTCACCTCCGGACCATTCCGGGACTCCTCGTGACGTCCGGGATCTCATCCGGGACTCCGAACAACCACATACAATTTCCCATAACAACTCTAGCATCACTGAACCTTAAGTGTGTAGAACCTATGGGTTCGGGAACCATGCAGACATGACCGAGACGTTCTCCGGCCAATAACCAACAGCGGGATCTGGATACCCATATTGGCTCCCACATGCTCCACGATGATCTCATCGGATGAACCACGATGTCGGGGATTCAATCAATCCCGTATGCAATTCCCTTTGTTCACCGGTATGTTACTTGCCCGAGATTCGATCATCGGTATCCCAATACCTCGTTCAATCTCGTTACCGGCAAGTCTCTTTACTCGTTCTGTAATGCATGATCCCGTGGCTAACTCATTAGTCACATTGAGCTCATTACGATGATGCATTACCGAGTGGGCCCAGAGATACCTCTCCGTCATACGGAGTGACAAATCCCAGTCTCGATTCGTGCCAACCCAACAGACACTTTCAGAGATACCTGTAGTGCACCTTTATAGCCACCCGGTTACGTTGTGACGTTTGGTACACCCAAAGCATTCCTACGGTATCCGGGAGTTGCATAATCAAATGGTCTAAGGAAACGATACTTGACATTAGAAAAGCTCTAGCAAAACGAACTACATGATCTTGTGCTATGCTTAGGATTGGGTCTTGTCCATCACATCATTTTCCTAATGATGTGATCCCGTTATCAATGACATCCAATGTCCATGGTCAGGAAACCATAACCATCTATTGATCAATGAGCTAGTCAACTAGAGGCTTACTAGGGACATGTTGTGGTCTATGTATTCACACATGTATTACGGTTTCCAGTTAATACAATTATAGCATGAACAATAGACAATTATCATGAACAATGAATACAATAATAACCATTTTATTATTGCCTCTAGGGCATATTTCTAACAGTCTCCACTTGCACTAGAGTCAATAATCTAGTTCACATCACTATGTGATTGTAATGAATCCAACACGCATGGGGTTTGTTCATATCTCGCTTGTGAGAGAGGTTATTAGTCAATGGGTCTGAACCTTTCAGATCCGTGTGTGCTTTACAAATCTCTATGTCATCTTGTAGATGCAGCTACCACGCGCTACTTGGAGCTATTCCAAATAACTGATCTACTATATGAATCCAGTTTACTACTCAGAGTCATATGGATTAGTGTCAAAGGTTGGATCGACGTAACCCTTTACGACGAACTCTTTTACCACCTCCATAATCGAGAAAATCCCTTAGTCCACTAGTTACTAAGGATAAGTTCGACCGTTATCATGTGATCCATTCCTGGATCACTTTTGTACCCTTGACTAACTCATGGCAAGGCACACTTCAGGTGCGGTACACAGCATAGCATACTGTAGAGCCTACGTCTAAAGCATAGGGGACGACCTTCGTCCTTTCTCTCTCTTCTGCCGTGGTCAGGTCTTGAGTCTTACACAATACTCACACCTTGTAACACAGCCAAAAACTCCT
Source organism: Triticum urartu (assembly GCF_003073215.2). Classification (NCBI taxonomy): domain Eukaryota; kingdom Viridiplantae; phylum Streptophyta; class Magnoliopsida; order Poales; family Poaceae; genus Triticum; species Triticum urartu. Next base: position 651,358,054 of record NC_053028.1, on the reverse strand, counting down.
TCTTTGCTGATCTATTTTGAACTCCTTCAAAATCTTGTCACGTATGTATTCATTTGAAAGTACTACTAAGCAGTTTTTGATCTGTCCTTATAGATCTTGATGCTCAATGTTCAAGTAGCTTAATCCAGGTTTTCCATTGAAAAACACTTTCCAAATTACCCTGTATGATTTCCAGAAATTCTACATCATTTCTGATCAACAATATGTTAACAACATATACTCATCAAAAATTCTATAGTGCTCCCGCTCACTTCTTTGGAAATACAAGTTTCTCGTAAACTTTGTATAAACCCAAAATCTTTGATCATCTCATCAAAGCGTACATTCCAACTTTGAGATGCTTACTCCAGTCCTTAGAAGGATTGCTGGAGCTTTGCATACCTGTTAGCATCTTTCAGGATTGACAAAACCTTCTGGTTGTATCACATACAACCTTTCCTCAAGAAAATCATCGAGAAAACAATGTTTTGACATCCTATCTGCAAGATTTCATAAATAATGCAGTAACTGCTAACATAATTCCAACAGACTCTTAGCATCGCTACGAGTGAGAAAGTCTCGTCGTAGTCAACTCCTTGAACTTGTCGGAAAACATCTTAACGATAAGTCGAGCTTTCTTAATGGTGACACTTAACATCATTGTCCGTCTTCCTTTTAAAATCCATCTGCACCCAACAGCCTTACGACCATCAAGTAGTTCTTCCAAAGTCTATACTTTGTTTTATACATGGATCCTCTCTTGGATTTTATGGCCTCGAGCCATTCGTCGGAATCCGGGCTCACCATCGCTTCTCCAGAGCTCGTAGGTTCATTGTTGTCTAGCAACACGACTTCCGAGATAGGATTACCATACCACTCTGAAGTAGTACGCATCCTTGTTGACCTACGAGGTTTGGCAGTGACTTGATCCGAAGTTTCATGATCACTATCATCAGCTTCCACTTCAATTGGTGTAGGCGCCACAGGAACAACTTCCCGTGCCCTGCTACACACTAGTTGAAGTGACGGTTCAACAACCTCATCAAGTCTCCACCACCCTCCCACTCAATTATTTCGAGAGAAACTTTTCCTTGAGAAAGGATCCGTTTCTAGAAACAATCACTTTTGCTTCCGGATCTGAAATAAGAGGTATACCCAACTGTTTTGGGTATTCTATGAAGATGCATTTATCCGCTTTGGGTTCGAGCTTATCAGCCTAAAACTTTTTCACATAAGCGTCGCAGCCCCAAACTTTTAACAAACGACAGCTTAGGTTTTTCTAAACCATAGTTCACACAGTGTCGTCTCAACGGAATTGCGTGGTGCCCTATTTAAAGTGAATGCGGTTGTCTCTAATGCCTAACCCATAAACGATAGTGGTAATTCGATAAGAGACATCATGGTATGCACCATATCCAATAGGGTGAAGTTATGGTGTTCGGACACACCATCACACTATGGTGTTCTAGGCGGTATTAGTTGTGAAACAATTTCCACAATGTCTTAATTGTGTGCCAAACTCATAACTCAGATATTCATCTCTATGATCATATCATAGACATTTTATCCTCTTGTCATGACGATCTTCAACTTCACTCTGAAATTACTTAAACCTTTCAATAATTCAGACTTGTGTTTCATCAAGTAAATATACCCAGCATCTACTCAAATCATCTATGAAGTAAGAACATAATGATATCCACTGCGTGCCTTAGCACTCATTGGACTGCACACATCAAAATTTATTACTTCCAACAAGTTGCTTTCTTGTTCCATCTTACTGAAAATGAGGCCTTTCAGTCATCTTGCCCATGTGGTATGATTTGCATGTCTCAAGTGATTCAAAAATCAAGTGAGTCCAAACGATCCATCTGTATGGAGTTTCTTCATGCATATCTACCAATAGACATGGTTCACATGTCTCAATCTTTTCAAAAACGAGTGAGTCCAAAGATCCATCAACATGGAGCTTCTTCATGCGTTTTATACCAATATGACTCAAATGGCAGTGCCACAAGTATGTGGTACTATCATTACTATCTTATATCTTTTGGCATGAACATGTGTATCACTACGATTGAGATTCAATAAACCATTCATTTTAGGTGCAAGACCATTGAAGGTATTATTCAAATAAACAGAGTAACCATTATTCTCCTTAAATGAATAACCGTATTGCGATAAACATAATCCAATCATGTCTATGCTCAACGAAAACACCAAATAACAATTATTTAGGTTCAACACCAATCTCGATGGTAGAGGGAGCATGCGAGGCTTGATCACATCAGCCTTGAAAACACTTCCAACACATATCGTCATCTCACCTTCAGCTAGTCTCTGTTAATTTCGTAGCCTTTTATTTCAAGTTACTAACACTTAGAAACCGAACCAGTATTTTAATACCCTGGTGCTGCTAGGAGTACTAGTAAAGTACACATTATAATGTATATCCAATATACTTCTGTCGACCTTGCCAGCCTTCTCATCTACCGAGTATCTAGGGTAGTTCTGATTCAGTGACTGTTCCCCTTATTTCAGAAGCACTTAATCTCAGGTTTGGGTTCAACCTTGGGTTTCTTCACTAGAGCAGCAACTGATTTGCCGTTTCATGAAGTATCCCTTCTTTCCCTTGCCCTTCTTGAAACTAGTGGTTTAACCATCAACAATTGATGCTCCTACTTGATTTCTACTTTCGCGGTGTCAAACATCACGAGTTGCTCAAGGATCATCATGTCTATCCCTGATATGTTATAGTTCATCACGAAGCTCTAATAGATTGGTGGCAGTGACTATGGAGAACCATCACTATCTCATCTGGAAGATTAACTCCCACTCAATTCAAGCGATTGTAGTACTCAGACAATCTGAGCACATGCTCAACGATTGAGCTTTTCTCCCTTAGTTTGCAGGCTTAAGAAACTTGTCAGAGGTCTCATACCTCTTGACGTGGGCACTAGTCTGAAATCCCAATTTCAGTGTTTGGAACATCTCATATGTTCTGCGACGTTTCAAAAAATGTCTTTGGTGCCACAATTCTAAACCATTAGCATTACGCACTGAACTATCACGTAGTCATCAAAATGTGTATGTCAGATGTTTCCCAACATCTACAGACGACACTCGAGGTTCAGCACACCGAGCGGTGCATTAAGGACATAAGCCTTCTGCGCAGCAATGAGGATAATCCTCAGTTGACGGACCCAATCCGCATAATTTCTACTATCAACTTTCAACTAAATTTTCTCTAGGAACATATCTTAAACTATAGAACTAAAGTGTAAGCTACGACATAATTTGAAAAGACCTTTTGACCATGTTCATGATAATTAAGTTCATCTGATTATTTAATGAACTCCCACTTAGATAGACATCCCTCTAGTCATCTAAGTGATACATGATCCGAGTCAACTAGGTCGTGTCCGATCATCACGTGAGATGGACTAGTCATCATCGGTGAACATCATCATGTTTGGGAACGTAGCAATAATTCAAAAATTTCCTACGTGTTACCAAGTTCAATCTAGGAGATACTAGTGATGAGAGAGAGGGAGTGCATCTTCATACCCTTGAAGATTGCTAAGCGGAAGCGTTACAAGAACACGGTTGATGTAGTCGCACTCGCGGCGATTCAAATCGTGGAAGATCCGATCTAGCGCCGAACGGACGGTGCCTCCGCGTTCAACACACGTACAGCCCGGGGACGTCTCCTCCTTCTTGATCCAACAAGAGGAGAGGAGAAGTTGAGGGAGAACTCCAGCAGCACGACGGCGTGGTGGTGGAGTTTGTGGTATTCCTGCAGGGCTTCGCCAAGCTCTACGGAGGAGAAGGAAGAGTTGGAGGAGGGAGGGGCTGCGCCAGGGAAGGGGTGCGGCTGCCCTCTCTCTCCCTCACTATATATAGGGTGAAGGGGGTGGAGGAGGCGCCCTAGGGTTCCCTAGGGGAGGGGCGGCGGCCACAGGAAAAACCCTAGATGGGTTTGGGCGCCCCCACCCCTAGGAAACTTGCCCCCCCAAGCCCGGAGGGGTGGCTGCCCTAGGGGAGGCGCCCCACCTCTCCAAGTTACGTGAGATGGGGTGGGAGGGGCGCACAGCCCCTTAGTGGGCTGGTGTGCCCCTTCCCCTTGGCCCATAAGGCCCCCCAACGCTTGTCGGGGCCTCCGAAACCACTTTCGGACACGCTGGTCGTCACCTGGTACCCCCGGAACAATTCCGGACTCCAATACCATTCATCCAATATATCGATCTTCACCTTCGGACCATTCCGGAACTCCTCGTCATGTTCGGGATCTCATCCGGGACTCCGAACAACCTTCGGTAACCACATACTATTTCCCATAACAACTCTAGCGTCACCGAACCTTAAGTGTGTAAACCCTACGGGTTCGGGAACCATGCAGACATGACCGAGACATCTCTCAGGCCAATAACCAATAGCGGGATCTGGATACCCATATTGGCTCCCACATGTTCGACGATGATCTCATCGGATGAACCACGATGTCGGGGATTCAATCAATCCCGTATACAATTCCCTTTGTCTATCGGTATGTTACTTGCCCGAGATTCGATTGTCGGTATCCCCATACCTCGTTCAATCTCGTTACCGGCAAGTCTCTTTATTCGTTCCGTAACACATGATCCTGTGGCTAACTCATTAGTCACATTGAGCTCATTATGATGATGCATTACCGAGTGGGCCCAGAGATACCTCTCCGTCACACGGAGTGAAAAATCCCAGTCTCGATTCGTGCCAACTCAACAGACACTTCCGGAGATACCCATAGTGTGCCTTTATAGCCACCCAGTTACGTTGTGACGTTTGGCACACCCAAAGCATTCCTACGGTATCCGGGAGTTCCATAATCTTATGGTCTAAGGAAATGATACTTGACATTAGAAAAGCTTTAGCAGACGAACTATACGATCTTGTGTTATGCTTAGGATTAGGTCTTGTCCATCACATCATTCTCCTAATGATGTGATCCCATTATCAACGACATCCAATGTCCATGGTCAGGAAACCATAACCATCTATTGATCAACGAGCTAGTCAACTAGAGGCTTACTAGGGACATGTTGTGGTCTATGTATTCACACATCTATTACAGTTTCCAGTTAATACAATTATAGCATGAACAATAGACAATTATCATGAACAAGGAAATACAACAATAACCATTTTATTATAGCCTCTAGGGCATATTTCCAACACTTCATGTTGATCGTATCTACTATACGACTCATGTTTGGCCTTTCGGTCTCTTATGTTCCGAGGCCATGTCTGTACATGCTAGGCTCATCAAGTCAACCTAAGTGTTTCGCATGTGTACATCTGGCTTACACCCATTGTATGTGAACGTTAGAATCTATCACACCCGATCATCACGTGGTGCTTAAAAACAACGAACCTTCGCAACGGTGCACAGTTAGGGGGAACACTTTCTTGAAATTTTAGCGAGGGATCATCTTATTTATGCTACCGTCGTTCTAAGCAAATAAGATGTAAACATGACAAACATCACATGAAAATCATAAAGTGACATGATATGTCCAATATCATCTTGCGCCTTTTGATCTCCATCTTCGAGGCGCGGCATGATCACCTTCGTCTCCGGCATGACACCATGATCTCCATCATCGTGTCTTCATGAAGTTGTCTTGCCAACTATTACTTCTGCTACTATGGCTAACGGTTAGCAATAAAGTAAAGTAATTACATGGCGTTTTCATTGACACGCAGGTCATAAATAAATTAAGAAAACTCCTATGGCTCCTGCCGGTTGTCATGCTCATCGACATGCAAGTCGTTATTCCTATTACAAGAACATGATCAATCTCATACATCACATATATCATTCATCACATCCTTTTGGCCATATCACATCACATAGCATACCCTGCAAAAACAAGTTAGACGTCCTCTAATTGTTGTTGCACGTTTTACGTGGCTGCTATGGGTTTCTAGCAAGAACGTTTCTTACCTATGCAAAACCACAACGGTGATATGCCAATTTCTATTTACCCTTCATAAGGACCCTTTTCATCGAATCTGATCCGACTAAAGTGGGAGAGACAGACACCCGCCAGCCACCTTATGCATCAAGTGCATGTCAGTCAGTGGAACCAGTCTCACGTAAGCGTACGTGTAAGGTCGGTCTGGGTCGCTTCATCCCACAATGCCTCCAGATCAAGATAAGACTAGTAACGGTAAGCAAATTGAACAAATCATTGCCCACAACTGCTTTGTGTTCTACTCGTGCATAGAATCTACGCATAGACCTAGCTCATTATGCCACTGTTGGGGAACGTAGCAATAATTCAAAATTTTCCTACGTGTCACCAAGATCAATCTAGGAGATACTAGCAACGAGAGAGAGGAAGTGCATCTTCATACCCTTGAAGATCGCTAAGTGGAAGCGTTACAAGAACGCGATTGGTGGAGTCGTACACGCAGCGATTCAGATCGCGGTCGATTCCGATCTAAGCGCCGAACAGGGGCGCCTCCGCGTTCAACACATGTACAGTCCGGGGATGTCTCCTCCTTCTTGATCCAGCAAGAGGACAGGAGAAGTTGAGGGAGAACTCCGGCAGCACGACGGCGTGGTGGTGGAGCTTGTGGTATTCCTGCAGGGCTTCGCCAAGCTCTATGGAGGAGAAGGAAGAGTTGGAGGAGGGAGGGGCTGCGCCAGGGAAGGGGTGCTGCAGCCCTCCCACCCTCCCTCTATTTATAGGGTGAAGGGGAGAGGGGGCCGGTGATGAAGCCATGTACCTAGGGTAGGGGCACGGACCTGTCCAAGGAGCCCTACCCTAGGACATCCCTAGGAGAAGTCACCATTCAATCGACTTGAAGGTATCCCACTCGACGGATTCAAGACACTCGACCAGAAAGCTATCACTCGACCATGAAGCCAACCACTCGACCGCCAGGAGACCTGTAGTCACTCCGCGAGCAAACGGTCAGTTGTTAAGTAGTCTTTATGGTCATTATAGCACTTTATTAGGGGCGTTACCAGTAACGCCCAACCTTAAATGTACCTTAAACCCTGCATTACTGAGGGCAGGAGGGGGCCGGCGAACTCTATATAAGCCACCCCCCTCCTCAGTATGAAGGGTTCACACCTCTGTTATTCACACGCCAGCAATCCAATCGACCGCCTCCGGGCACCGAGACGTAGGGTTGTTACTTCCTCCGCGAAGGGCCTGAACTCGTACATCTTGTTGTGTTTACAACTTCCCAATAGCTGAGATCTAGCCTCTCCATACATACCCCCTTACATCACTATCAGAGCTAGAACCACGACAGTTGGCGCCCACCTTGGGGCAGGAATCTTAGCGCCTGATTGGAGAAGTTGCAATTTTTCCGATCCCTTTGATCATGGTTTCATGCGGGGTTTTGGTGGAGGGCCGCGAGATCCGCCTTGGAGCGCTCACGTTCATCGCCGACGACTCCGCCTGGCTTCAGGAGGCGCCACTCGACATCGACGCGCTCCCCGTCCGCGGTGCGACGCATTTCCGCGCATGCGTTCGTGGCGTCCTCCTGCGGCAGCCGTCGACCCAGTATCGGTCGGCCCCCGTATCGTCTCCCCGCTCTGTCTCCCACCGGCGCAAGCGCTCCGGTCGGTCGAGACTTCAGAGGTGGGTGAGGCACGTCGTGGCTCGCCAGTCGGCCGCCCCGCAAGTCGCGGCAATCGAGCCCGATGAATCCCTCTACGGCCTGTTCGACTGGCTCCGCGGAGACCGCATCCGAGTGCGACAGCAGCAACCCCGTGGCTGAGATCCTGGCGGTCGATGGAACGCACAGTCCTCCCGGTTTCCCTCGCGCTGATGGAGGCGCGGGTGGGGGCGACCCGTCGCATCCCCACGATGAGTATCTCCCCGAACCTCTCACGTCATTACAGCGAGAGGAGCTTCGCCGCCGGAACATGGACGCACTCCGCACTCCTATCGTCGGAGAGACCCCCGAGGCCCGGGCCTTGGAGGACGCGCGCTTGGCTAATTTGGCCGAGCGCACTCGACTGGAGAATCTCCAGCGAGCACTCGACAAGCAAGCGCGTCAGCGGGCTCCCGAGTGTAGTCGACGCCAGCTCTTCCCGCCGACGCAGGTATACCGAACCCCAGTTCAGAATTTGGCCGCCGCGGCCCGTATAGCAGAATCGATTCAGCCCTCCCAGTCGGAGGCTGGCAGGGGCTTGTTACAGATCAGAGCGTTGCTCCGGGCGGCGGGAAACCAGAATTCCATTGTTTCTCAGTCGCGGAATAGGATCCACAGTCGATCCGTTGCAACAGATACAGTCCAGTCGGCTCACAGCCCGAGGTCGCCCCCGAGGCGTGAGGGACGTGGTGACCGGCATGATCAGTACAGGAGGAATGAGCAGTATGATCACCGATCCGATCGTGATGATCGACGTCGAGTGCCAGCCCCTCCCACGAGGAGTGGGTCATATGCGCCTCGACATCGAGATGACAGACGCCCTCATAGCGTTGGGCAGAGGATTCCAGTCGACCCCAGGGACCCAGGCTTTGACGCGAGATCTGTCCTCGTTCAAGGTTTGGTTGACAGAAACAGGGCTCATCGGGAAGGCCAGAACAGGGATGCGCCCTCCAGCAGTAGAGTACGTGTTTCAGGGCCAGAGTGTTTCAGTCGAGCCATCAGAGCCGCAGTGATTCCTCCCAATTTCAGGCTGGCGACTGGAATCAGCAAGTTCACCTGTGAATCTAAGCCTGACACTTGGCTCGAAGATTACCGAGTGGCTGTACAGATTGGCAGTGGCAATGATGAGGTGGCCATGAAGCATTTGCATCTCATGTTAGAGGGCTCAGCCAGAGCGTGGCTAAATCAGTTGGCACCCAGCAGCATTTACACTTGGGAGGACCTCTCCCGAGTGTTTATCACAACCTTTGAAGGAACATGCAAGCGACTTGCAGGCCTTACAGAGTTGCGGTCTTGCGTGCAGAAGCCGAATGAAACTCTGAGGGAATACATCCAGAGGTGGATCACACTGCATCACTCGGTTGAGAATGTGCCAGACCATCAAGCAGTTTGTGCCTTCAAGGAAGGCGTTAAATACAGAGAGTTGAATCTGAAGTTCGGTCGAACTGGAGAGATGTCTCTGAATTGAATGATGGAGATTGCCACCAAGTACACTAATGGTGAAGACGAGGACCGACTCCGGAGTGGCAAGCACAAGGCAGTCGCCCAAGAAACCGGAGGAAACTCTAGTCGGAAACAGAAGCGGAAGGCCGAGCCAGCCGCTCCTGGGGAGGCCCTGGCCGTAGCCCAGGGAAACTTCAAGGGAAAACCCAAGGGCACCTGGAAGCCCAAGAAAGTCAAGGATCAGGATGGAAACGATGTTTTGGATCTGCCTTATCACATCCACACCAAGAAAGATGAAGAGGGTAATTTCATTTACCAAAAGCATACCACTCGACAGTGCCGGCTCCTGATCCAGCAGTTTCAGGGCAAACAGTCCAAGGATAAGGAAAAAGAGTCGGACAGGGTCGAGGACAAGGAAGACAGTGACGATGGATACCCCCAAATCAATTCCACCCTGATGATTTTTGCTGATGTCGAAAGCAAAAGTCGACTGAAAGTCATTAACCGTGAGGTGAATATGGTTGCTCCGGCGACACCCAGTTATCTGAAGTGGTCTCAGACTGCCATCACATTCGACCAGTCCGATCACCCTATGCACATTGCCACCCCTGGGAGGCAAGCTTTGGTGGTCGACCCAGTTGTCGAAGGCACTCGACTGACCAAAGTCCTGATGGATGGTGGCAGTGGCCTGAACATATTGTATGCTGAAACATTGAAAGGGATGGGCATTCCGATGTCTAGGCTCAGTGCCAGCAACATGAGCTTCCATGGAGTCATTCCTGGAAAGAAAGCCGAGTCACTCGGCCAGATTGCTCTCGACGTGGTTTTCGGTGATTCAAAGAATTACCGCAGGGAAAAGTTGACATTTGAGGTTGTGGACTTCAAAAGTGCTTATCATGCTATTCTTGGCCAGCCAGCTTATGCACGCTTCATGGCTCGACCATGCTACGTATATCTCAAGTTGAAGATGCCCGGGCCCAGGGGTGTGATCACCATTACCGGCAATCGGAAGAAAGCAGAAGAGTGTTTTCAGAAAGGATCGAAGATTGCTGACGCTCAGATGGCAGTTGTTGAGCTACAAGAGTACTAGAAGACTGCTGATCCGAGTGAACTGCTACGAGCCAAGAAGCCTGCTTCAGAATCTGCTTTTCAGTCGTCCGGTGAAACTAAGACAGCTCACATTCACCCGACCGACCCCGACGCTGCTCCGACTCACATCTCGACGACGCTCGACTCCAAATAGGAAGAAGCGCTCATCTAGTTCCTCCGTGAGAACTGGGAAGTCTTCGCATGGAAGCCTTCTGACATGCCTGGAGTTCCCAGGGGGCTGGCTGAGCACCGTCTACGAGTCGACCCGAAGTTCAAGCCCGTGAAAGAACATCTTCGACGGTCCGCCGTCCAGAAGAGGAAAGCTATTGGCGAGGAGGTGGCTCGGCTCTTAGCAGCAGAGTTCATCCGAGAGATCTACCACTCCGAGTGGCTCGCCAATGTTGTCATGGTCCCCAAGAAGGACAAGTCACTTCGCATGTGCATTGATTTCAAACATATCAATCGGGCCTACCCGAAAGATCATTTTCCTCTCCCTCGCATCGACCAAATAGTCGACTCGACTGCGGGATGCGAGAGATTGTCTTTTCTAGATGCCTGTTCTGGGTACCATCAGATCCGTCTGTATGGACCCGACAAGATCAAAACAGCTTTCATCACTCCATTCGGATGCTTCTGTTACGTCACCATGCCGTTCGGCCTCAAGAACGCCGGAGCCACGTTCATGAGAATGATTCAGAAGTGTCTACTCACTCAAATCAGTCGGAATGTGGAGGCATACATGGATGATATTGTGGTCAAGTCACGGAAAGGTTCCGACCTGCGGGCTGACCTTGCTGAAACCTTTGCCAACCTCAGGAGGTATGATATCAAGCTCAATCCGTCAAAGTGCACGTTTGGAGTTCCAGGTGGAAAGTTACTCGGTTTTCTCGTTTCCGAACGGGGGATCGATGCCAATCCTGAAAAAGTTGGCACCATACTCCGGATGAAGCGTCTTGTACGCGTGCACGATGTCCAAAAGCTTACAGGCTGCTTGGCCGCTCTAAGTTGATTCATTTCTCGTCTTGGTGAAAAGGCGTTGCCTCTTTACCGACTGATGAAGAAGTCTGACAAGTTCGAGTGGACTCCAGAAGCTGACGCAGCATTTGCAGAGCTCAAAGCTCTGCTCTCCACCCAGCCGGTGCTTGCTGCCCCAATCAGCAAAGAGCCTCTGCTGCTTTACATTGCAGCCACAGGACAAGTTGTCAGTACAGTACTTACGGTCGAGCGGGAAGAAGAAGGAAAGGTCTTCAGAGTTCAGTGCCCAGTCTATTATCTGTCTGAAGTTTTGACCCCTTCAAAAAAAAGATACCCTCACTACCAGAAGCTTGCATATGGGATCTACATGACCACAAAGAAGGTTGCACACTACTTCTCTGACCATTCCATTACAGTCATCAGCGACGCTCCACTGTCAGAGATCTTGCACAACAGAGATGCAACTGGTCGAGTGGCTAAGTGGGCGATTGAACTCCTCCCCCTAGATATCAAGTTTGAAGCAAAGAAGGCTATCAAGTCCCAAGCAATCGTAGATTTCATCGCCGAGTGGATTGAACAGCAACTCCCAACTCAAGTTCACTCGGAGCACTGGACCATGTTCTTCGATGGATCTAAGATGCTGAATGGTTCCGGTGCTGGGGTAGTTCTAGTCTCCCCCCGAGGAGATAAGCTCAGATATGTTCTCCAGATTCACTTCGATTCCTCCAATAATGAAGCAGAATATGAAGCACTTTTATACGGGTTGCACATGGCCATTTCACTCGGCGTCCGTCGCCTCATGGTCTATGGTGACTCAGATTTGGTAGTTAATCAGGTGATGAAGGAGTGGGACGTCAGAAGTCCGGCTATGACTGGCTATTGCAACGCAGTGAGAAAGCTAGAAAATAAATTCGAGGGGTTAGAGCTTCATCACATCCCCCGACTGAAAAATCAAGTAGCTGATGATCTGGCAAAGATAGGCTCCAAGAGAGAAGCCGTTCCCAGCAATGTGTTTCTGGAGCACATCCGCTCGCCGTCAGTCCAAGAGGATCCTTTCACAGAAGAAGCCCCGCAGCCGAAAAGTGCCACAGATCCGATTGAAGTCGAAGTTCCTGCTGTGGTCGACCTAATCATGGAAGTCTTGGCAATCACTCCCGACTGGACGATACCGTACATCGCGTATATCCTAAGGAAAGAACTCCCAGAGGACGAGGAAGAGCCTCGACAGATCGTCCGCCGATCCAAGGCCTTCACAGTCATAAAGGGGCAGTTGTATAGAGAAAGCGCGACGGGAATTGGTCAAAAGTGCATAACACCAGAAGAGGGTCGGATAATCCTTGATGATATCCACTCGGGGACCTGTGGTCACCATGCGTCCTCTTGGACCATTGTGGATAAAGCATACCGAGCGGGATTTTACTGGCCTAGAGCAAATGAGATGGCAAAAGAGATAGTCGACAAGTGTGGAGGGTGCCAGTTCTACTCCAACATGTCGCACAAGCCTGCATCAGCCCTGAAGACCATTCCACTCGTCTGGCCCTTTGCTGTCTGGGGACTAGACATGGTTGGTCCACTGAGAACGGGCAGAAGTGGTTTCACTCATGTGCTTGTGGCAGTCGACAAGTTTACCAAATGGATTGAAGCTAAGCCTATCAAGAATCTTGATGCTTGCACTGCTATCAGTTTCGTCAGAGGGCTAACATTCAGATATGGAGTCCCGCATAGCATCATCACTGACAATGGGTCAAACTTCGATTCGGACAAGTTCAGAGCTTTTTGCGCCTCTCAAGGCACTCGAGTCGACTACGCATCGGTCGCCCATCCCCAGTCGAATGGACAAACTGAAAGAGCAAATGGTCTGATTCTCAAAGGACTAAAGCCTCGACTGATGCGTGATCTCAAGCACGCGGCAGGTGCTTGGGTCGACGAGCTTCCGTTAGTTCTGTGGGGATTGAGGACCACCCCTAACCAGTCGACTGGAAGAACTCCATTCTTTTTGGTTTATGGAGCCGAAGCAGTTCTCCCAAGTGATCTTCTTCACAGCGCACCCCGAGTCGAGCTTTACACCGAGGATGAAGTAGAACAGGCCCGGCAAGACGCAGTCGACCTCCTAGAAGAAGAGAGGGAGATGGCCATGATCAGATCGACCATTTATCAGCAAGACTTGCGTCGATTCCACGCCCGGAATGTGAAGAGCCAAGCCTTCCAGGAAGGAGATTTGGTCCTCCGAGTGGATCAACAGAAACCGCACAAACTTGCTCCTACTTGGGAAGGCCCCTTCATCGTCACCAGAGTCCTCCACAATGGAGCATATCACCTCTACAATGTTGATCACCAGATTGACGAGCCACGAGCTTGGAATGCGGAACTACTCCGCCCATTTTACACTTGAGTTCTCCCTTGGACGGGATGTAACAAGAAAAAAATTTCCCGCAGTTCATTTTTATCAAAGACAAGAGTGTTCCAATAATTGCTGTCACTTTTGTTTGCGTGCGAAATCCCTCAGTGGGTGGCTTAGCTGCGAATCCGTTTCGCCTAAGTTTGAAATATCCTATCGAGTGGAGAGCCAGACTCCCACTCGGGGGCTTAGCTGCAGCCCAGTGCTTGCCTAAGTGTTTAAAATCCTACCGAGTGGAGAGCAAACCTCCCACTCGGGGGCTTAGCTGCAGTCCAGCACTCGCCTAAGTTCTCTCACTTAGAGACTTAGCTGCAGTCCAGCACTCGCCTAAGTTTGGAAAAATCCTACCGAGTGGAGAGCGATCCTCCCACTCGGGGGCTTAGCTGCAGTCCAGCACTCGCCTAAGTTCTCTCACTTAGAGACTTAGCTGCAGTCCGGCACTCGCCTAAGTTTGAAAAAATCCTACCGAGTGGAGAGCGATCCTCCCACTCGGGGGCTTAGCTGCAGTCCAATACTCGCCTAAGTTCTCTCACTTAGAGGCTTAGCTGCAGTCAAGCGCTCGCCTAAGTTCGAAAAAATCCTACCGAGTGGAGAGCAATCCTCCCACTTGGGGGCTTAGCTGCAGTCCAGTACTCGCCTAAGTTCTCTCACTTAGAGGCTTAGCTGCAGTCAGACACTCGCCTAAGTTTGAAAAAATCCTACCGAGCGGAGAGCAAACCTCCCACTCGGAGGCTTAGCTGCAGTCCAGTGCTCGCCTAAGTGTTTAAAAATCCTACCGAGTGAAGAGCAAACCTCCCACTCGGGGGCTTAGCTGCAGTCCAGTACTCGTCTAAGTTCTCTCACTTAGAGGCTTAGCTGCAGTCAGACACTCGCCTAAGTTTGAAAAAATCCTATCGAGTGGGGAGCAAACCTCCCACTCGGGGGCTTAGCTGCAGCCCAGCGCTCGCCTAAGCGTTTAAAAATCCTACCGAGTGGAGAGCAAACCTCCCACTCGGAGGCTTAGCTGCAGCCCAGTGCTCACCTAAGTGTTTAAAAATCCTACCGAGTGGAGAGCAAACCTCCCACTCGGAGGCTTAGCTGCAGCCCAGTGCTCGCCTAAGTGTTTAAAAATCCTACGGAGTGGAGAGCAAACCTCTCACTCGGAGGCTTAGCTACAGCCCAGTGCTCGCCTAAGTACAAGACACAACCCAATCCGCGAGTCGACTGCTACCTTCCCCTTCGGAGCTGCGCCGCAAATACAAGGTTATTCCGAGTGAAGATCAAGATCCACTCGACGAATCAAACCATGAAGATATTCAACGACAAATCAAGATCAGATAAAGCCTAAAAGGTCCCAGACCTCAGATCAAAGTACTCAAGCCCTTGGCTCGGCGGAGTTTAACGGTTACAAATCCACTCGGCATTCCGAGGCAAATTTAAAGTGAAGCATAGAAGTTTTTCATTCCTCAGGAGGAGGACTGGAAGGGGCGACGAACTCGTCCAAGTCGATCCCATCTGCAATACGAGTGGCAGCAGCAATAAAAGTCTCCATGAAGTCCTGAAAGTTGTGCTTCCTGGTATTGGCAACTTGGATGGCTGCCAGCTTTTCTTCTCGCGCCTCCTTGCAATGGACGCGGACCAGAGACAGAGCGACATCAGCACCACATCTAGCAGAAGATTTCTTCCATTCTGCCACTCGAATCGGGACTTCATTCAGTCGGACCATCAGGGACTCGAGGTCGTTCTGAAGTGTTGTTCCGGGCCAGAGTGATGTGTCGATCCATGACATCGCAGCCTTCAGCCGAGCAAGATAATCAACGACGCTGGTAACACGAGACTCCAGTCGGAGCACGTTCATAGCAGCCTCGTCCTTCACGAGAGAATTGGCGGGATCCAAGCCTGGCTCCACTCGACTGGTTTCCTCTTCGAAGCTCTGGCAGAATTCTGCAAACACGATTCAAGGATAAGACAGTGGCCGTACGCGGGCTCGGCAACTACAAGACAGCCGGGTTGGAATAATTACCTTCGAGCATGACGAACAGCTTCTTGGCGAGTCCTCCGAGATAAGCCTCCAGATCTTTTGCCTTCCCCGCCAACTCGCCCGCCTTGTCGTGCAGAGCCATCTTCTCCTTCTTCAGTCGACTGGCATTTCGATTAGCTGTCTCGAGGGCAGTTTTCAGTCTGGAGTTCTCCTGTTCAAGAGCTCCGATCGAAGCCAATTTCTCCTCTGCGAGCTTCGTTTTGCTCGAGGCCTCCTTCTGTGCCTCTGCAAGGTCTTGATCCTTCTTCTTCAGAGCTTCCTCCAGTTTATCTGCGGCGCGTCGAGTGGAACCAACATCAAGAATGGACAAGAAAGAAAAGCCACCCGTTAAGAATGGAGAACCTCACCAGCCATACCTTTTGCTTCTTCTTGCGCCTTCTTCAAATTCTCCTGAGCAAGCTTCAAGTTAAGGTTGAGCTGGATCTGCTGATTCTCCAACTCAGTATAGCGAGCTACAAGTTCGCAAGATTTCTGTAAAAAGAAAAATCAGTCGACAGACGTCCAAGATAAGTTGCTTCTGAGTAACTAAGAGACAATGATGACATTTCTAAGACCACAGCCGAATCAAAAACATTCGACAGTAGTCTTGGGGACTACACCCAGTGGGTGCACTCAGCGTGCCCCCACTGGTTCGACCAAAAAAACAAAGAGAAAGAGAGAAAAAGTCGACTACCCGCAGTCGACCGGATACAGTTCCACTCGACCTGGCCCGACCAAACCGAGTGAAGAAATACAGCTACAGCAACACAATGAAAAGACTACAGTCGACTGCCAGCAGTCCACCGTAGTCTCGGAGACTACACCAAGTGGGTGCACTTAGCGTGCCCCCACTCGTCCAAGGATTTACAGACACACCCAGTGGGTGTACAGATACAGATACAAAAGATCTTTGGAAAAGAGACTCTTCAAACAGCATATCATAACAGACCAAGTGTTGAGTCGACTGACCTGGACGTTGCTCTGAAGAGCCGAACTCGCGTCATAGGCTGCTTGGCTGGCCTCCCGAGCCATCTTCACTTGCTCCATCATGATCCCCGCCTGGCGTATAGCCTCTTGTGCAGCAGCCGCTTGGTCCTCAGGGACGGGGTATGCGGCAAAAAGCGAAGACGGATCCGCAGTCGACGACGAGGGCCGCGCAGTCGCCAGAGGAACGGCGAAGGTCACAGAAGCCTGAGTGGTGTCACCACCATCCCGAGCCACGGCCTCGGACGCCGGAGCGGATTGGGGGGTCTTGTCAGCCGACACCCTCTTGTGCCTCCTCACTCTCAACGGACCGTTGTCGTCGTCATCCGGGAGGTCGATAACGTGAGGAGGGGCTACAAAGGAAAAGTTCAATCGACCAGGGTTGCAATAAATGTTTAGTCGACTCAAAGCGGAAACGTCAGTCATCATACCAGGGTTGGAGGTAACAGCATCCTCCATCTCTTGGTCGTTGTCCTTGGCGGAGATCTCAGAAGTAGCAGCACTGCAAGCCTCGAAAGTCAGTCGGTTGGCTCAATGGATCGACCAAGGATCCGTCCACGGTCGACAAAGGAAAACAAGTTTTATTATTACCCAGAAATGGTGGGGACGGCCATCTTCATCTTGGGCAGAGCCTTGGGCGGCTTGGACGGCGCTGCGCGCGGATGCTTGGGAGCCTTTCCAGTCGGCGTAGGAGAAGAGGTCCGAGGGCGTTTCGACGACTGCCCAACAGGAGCAGTCGCACTACCACGCTCCCGCGCCGGATCGTGTGTGAGCTTGGATCGCCCCTCCGGGCGGGGGGGTTCAACCTCCTCCTCCTCCTCTTCGTTGGAGTCGACGTCGTCGCCTCCCTCTCCTTCACCGTCGGACTCCCACTCGCCTTGAGCGTCCCCGCTCTCACCTCCGCTCGCCTCCCCTTCCTTAGTTGGCCCCTGTGCCCCATTGGGCGTCGAGTACATCTCAGTAGTCGCCTGAAAAACAACAGGCGAGACAAAGGTCAATCGACCAACTCAAAGAAGACCAATGAAGAAAAACAAGATCTCAGTCAGGAGCATAGAGACATACCTGGTCCACGTCGTACGAGTTGTCGAGTGGAATTACCCTCCTGGCTCCTTGGGGGTTGTCCTTGTTTCCTGTGATGCTTGACAGCCACCCCTCCAGCATCTCATCAGTGACCTCCTCCGGGTGGATCCGAGTGGTGTCGTCAAGACCCGAGTACAGCCACATCGGGTGGTCACGAGCCTGGAGCGGTTGGATGCGCCTTCGGAGGAAGACCTCCAGCAAATCCATGCCCGTCACGCCCTCACGGACGAGCTCAACCACTCGACCGGCCAGCACTTTGACTTGGGCCCTTTCCTCCGGCGCCACTTTCAGAGAAGCAGGTTTTTCAGCTCGCTCGAGTGAGAAAGGAGGGAGACCAGTTGACTGTCCTGGGGTCGCCTGGTCCTGACAGTAGAACCAGGTCGCCTGCAAGCCACGGACCGACTCCGGGAAAGTAATGGATGGAAAACAGCTCTTCCCCCTCGTCTGGATCGCCAAGCCCCCGCATAACTGGATCACCTGCGTCCTCTCGTCACTCGACTTGGCCTTCTTGACCGATTGGGAACGGCAGGTAAAGATGTGCTTGAAAAGTCCCCAATGGGGGCGGCAACCCAAGAAAGCCTCACACATGGAAATGAAAGCGGCAAGGTATACAATGGAGTTGGGAGTAAAGTGGTGGAGCTGCACTCCGAAGAAGTTCAAGAATCTCCGGAAAAAAGGATGGGGCGGCAGAGAAAACCCTCGGTCGATGTGGGTGGCTAGGAGCACGCACTCACCATCGCTGGGTTGAGGTTCGATCTCTCTCCCCGGAAGACGCGCAGCCTCGTGGGGAATGACTCCCCCCTCGACCATGTCATCGAGATCCTCTTGCCGGATCACTGACGGCATCCAATCGCCCTGGATCCAGCCCTTGGGCAGAGCGGACCTTGAGGAGGATCTGCCCCGAGTAGATCTTTTCCCCTTCCCCTGCGCCGCCGCCTTCTTCACGTGCTCCAGAGCGGAGGTCTTGCCCTTCGTCATCGTCACCGGCGAAGTCTCGCACGGGCCTGCTGCGCTGGGGCGAGAACGGAGGTGGCGGAAGGACTTGCGAAGGGAGAGAGGAAGAAGAAAGGAGGAGAAGAGAGCGCACTGCTTGGAAACCCCGAGCCGGCGATTTATAAGGGGCCACTCCCGAGTGGCTGACTGGTAGGCCCAGGCTATCCAGTCAAATCCCGCAGCAGACGCGCGCGCAGTACGTGGTGAAAAAGGCGACGCGGGGATCGAGGAACTTCCGCTTTATCGCTTCCGATTACTGCGGCCGCTCCCGTCCCGCGCGCTTCCCAAAATCCAAAATCCCACGACATCCGCGGGCTGCAGAACAACTTGTCAAAACGGAAGACCCCGCCCGCACCGACGCTCGGTATGTCGCAAATAAAGAAATTCACTCGACGAAAGGCCTCGAATGGATCAAGGCGACTGAAAAAGGTTGGCAACGTCATCCGTGACGATTGACCCAAAACGAGGCGCTCACGTAGCCCAAAGAATCAGTCGGAAAGATCTCCAACTCTTTCCCCACTCTAACCTCGATCCATTCGGGGGCTAATGATGAAGCCATGTACCTAGGGTAGGGGCACGGACCTGTCCAAGGAGCCCTACCCTAGGACATCCCTAGGAGAAGTCACCTTTCAATCGACTTGAAGGTATCCCACTCGACGGATTCAAGACACTCGACCAGAAAGCTATCACTCGACCATGAAGCCAACCACTCGACCGCCAGGAGACCTGTAGTCACTCCGCGGGTAAACGGTCAGTTGTTAAGTAGTCTTTATGGTCATTATAGCACTTTATTAGGGGCGTTACCAGTAACGCCCAACCTTAAATGTACCTTAAACCCTGCATTACTGAGGGCACGAGGGGGCCGGCGAACTCTATATAAGCCACCCCCCTCCTCAGTATGAAGGGTTCACACCTCTGTTATTCACACGCCAGCAATCCAATCGACCGCCTCCGGGCACCGAGACGTAGGGTTGTTACTTCCTCCGCGAAGGGCCTGAACTCGTACATCTTGGTGTGTTTACAACTTCCCAATAGCTGAGATCTAGCCTCTCCATACATACCCCCTTACATCACTGTCAGAGCTAGAACCACGACAGCCGGCCCCTCTGGATCCCATCTAGATGGGGGCGGCGGCCAGGAGGGGAGACTTGCCCCCCAAGCAAGGTGGAGGCGCCCCCCTCCCCTAGGGTTTCCAAACCCTAGGCACCTTGGGCCCTTGGGGGAGCACCATCCCACTAGGGGCTGGTTCCCTCCCATATTCAGCCCATTAAGTCCCCCGGGGCAGGTGGCCCCACCCGGTGGACCTCCGGACACCTTTCGGTGGTCCCGGTACGATACCGATAACCCCCGAAACCATTCCGGCAACTGAAACTGGACTTCCCATATATAAATCTTCACCTCCAGACCATTCCGGAACTCCTCGTGACATCTGGAATCTCATCCGGGACTCCTAACAACCACATACAATTTCCCATAACAACTCTAGCGTCACCGAACCTTAAGTGTGTAGACCCTACGGGTTCGGGAACCATGCAGACATGACCGAGACGTTCTCCGGCCAATAACCAACAGCGGGATCTGGATACCATGTTGGCTCCCACATGTTCCATGATGATCTCATGGATGAACCACGATGTTGGGGATTCAATCAATCCCGTATACAATTCCCTTTGTTCACCGGTATGTTACTTGCCCGAGATTCGATCGTCGGTATCCCAATACCTCGTTCAATCTCGTTACCGGCAAGTCTCTTTACTCGTTCCGTAATGCATGATCCCGTGGCTAACTCATTAGTCACATTGAGCTCATTATGATGATGCATTACCGAGTGGGCCCGGAGATACCTCTCCATCATATGGAGTGAAAAATCCCAGTCTTGATTCGTGCCAACCCAACAGAAAC
Organism: Triticum urartu; assembly: GCF_003073215.2. Lineage (NCBI taxonomy): Eukaryota > Viridiplantae > Streptophyta > Magnoliopsida > Poales > Poaceae > Triticum > Triticum urartu. The sequence goes on along the minus strand of NC_053028.1, from coordinate 651,337,559 downwards.
TTTCGGAGATACCTGTAGTGCACCTTTATAGCCACCTAGTTACGTTGTCACGTTTGGTACACCCAAAGCATTCCTACGGTATCGGGGAGTTGCACAATCTCATGGTCTAAGGAAACGATACTTGACATTAGAAAAGCTCTAGCAAAACGAACTACACGATCTTGTGCTATGCTTAGGATTGGGTCTTGTCCATCACATCATTCTCCTAATGTTGTGATCCCGTTATCAATGACATCCAATGTCCATGGTCAGGAAACCATAACCATCTATTGATCAACGAGCTAGTCAACTAGAGGCTTACTAGGGACATGTTGTGGTATATGTATTCACACATGTATTACGGTTTCCAGTTAATACAAATATAGCATGAACAATAGACAATTATCATGAACAATGAAATACAATAATAACCATTTTATTATTGCCTCTAGGGCATATTTCCAACAGCCGAGTGGTCCTTCACCCATGGTTTTTTATGCACCGCCTCCCGCCCCTCCCGACGAAAGGCGCCGCGGGGGTCGGCGCGGTGGCAGGCACGGTGGCCAGCAGCCACAGCAGCAGGACGTCAGTGCACCTCGTCAGCAGCAGCAACCTCAGCTTCAGGTGCCTACCCCATGGGCCTCCGGCTACAACCCATGGACCGGTGTCGTTCCTGCTTACACCATGGCGTCTCTGTCCCCCTCGTCGGTCTTGCCGCCAGCGCCCTGGGACCCGGTGCTTGATACGTCTCCAACGTATCTATAATTTTTGATTGCTCCATGCTATATTATCTACTGTTTTGGACATTATTGGGCTTTATTATCCACTTTTATATTATTTTTGGGACTAACCTATTAACGGAGGCCAAGCCCAGAATTGTTGTTTTTGCCTGTTTTAGGGTTTCGAAGAAAAGGAATATCAAACGGAGTCCAAACGGAATGAAACCTTTGGGAATGTGATTTTCTCAACGAACAAGACCCGGGAGACTTGGACCCTACGTCAAGACACGAAAGAGGAGGCCACGAGGTAGGGGCGCGCCTACCCCCCCCCCCCAGGCGCGCCCTCCACCCTCATGGGCCCCATGTTGCTCCACCGACGTACTCCTTCCTCCTATATATACCTACGTACCCCCAAATGATCAGATACGGAGCCAAAAACCTAATTCCATCGCCGCAACTTTCTGTATCCACAAGATCCCATCTTGGGGCCTGTTCCGGAGCTCCGCCGGAGGGGGCATCGATAATGGAGGGCTTCTACATCAACACCATAGCCTCTCCGATGAAGTGTGAGTAGTTTACCTCGGACCTACGGGTCCATAGTTAGTAGTTAGATGGCTTCTTCTCTCTTTTTGGATCTCAACACAATGTTCTCCCCCTCTCTTGTGGAGATCTATTCAATGTAATCTTCTTTTTGCGGTGTGTTTGTTGAGACCGATGAATTGTGGGTTTATGATCAAGTCTACCTATGAACAATATTTGAATCTTCTCTGAATTCTTTTATGTATGATTGGTTATCTTTGCAAGTCTCTTCGAATTACCACTTTGGTTTGACCTACTAGATTGATCTTTCTTGCAATGGGAGAAGTGCTTAGCTTTGGGTTCAATCTTGCGGTGTCCTTTCCCAGTGACAGTAGGGGAAGCAAGGCACGTATTGTATTGTTGCCATCGAGGATAACAAGATGGGGTTTTCATCATATTGCATGAGTTTATCGCTGTACATCATGTCATCTTGCTTAAGGTGTTACTCTGTTTTTAACTTAATACTCTAGATGCATGCTGGATAGGTCGATGAGTGGAGTAATAGTTGTAGATGCAGACAGGAGTCGGTCTACTTGTCTCAGACATGATGCCTATATACATGATCATGCCTAGATATTCTCATAACTATGCTCAATTCTGTCAATTGCTCAACAGTAATTTGTTCACCCACTGTAGAATACTTATGCTCTCGAGAGAAGCCACTAGTGAAACCTATGGCCCCCGGGTCTATCTTCATCATATTAATCTCCTACTACTTAGTTATTTCCTTTGCCTTTTACTTTTCCTTTATTTTACTCTGCATCTTTATCACAAAAATACCAAAAATATTATCTTATCATATTTATCAGATCTCACTCTCGTAAGTGGCCGTATAGGGATTGACAACCCATATTCGCGTTGGTTGCGAGGATTTATTTGTGTTGTGCAGGTACGAGGGACTCACGCGTAGCCTCCTACTGGATTGATACCTTGGTTCTCAAAAACTAAGGGAAATAGTTACGCTACTTTGCTGCATCATCCCTTCCTCTTCGGGGAAAACCAACGCAGTGCTCAAGAGGTAGCAAGAAGGATTTCTGGCGCCGTTGCCAAGGAGGTCTACGCAAAAGTCAACATACCAAGTACCCATCACATACCCTTATCTCCAGCATTACATTATTTGCCATTTGCCTCTCGTTTTCCTCTCCCCCACTTCACCCTTGCCATTTTATTCGCCCTCTCTCTCTCTCTATCCTCCCTCTCTTTCTCAATTTGCCTCTTTTTTCCCGCTAGTTTTTTGTGTGCTTGTGTGTTAGTTTTCTTGCTTGTCACGATTGCTCAAGATAATACTAAATTATGTGACTTCACCAATACCAACAACAATGATTTTATTAGCACTCCGATTGCTCCTCTTACCGATGTTGAATCTTGTGAAATTAATACTGCTTTGCTGAATCTTGTCATGAAAGATCCGTTTTCCGGCCTTCCTAGTGAAGATGCCGCTACCCATCTAAATAGCTTCGTTGATTTGTGTGATATGCAAAAGAAGAAAGATGTGGATAATGATATTCTTAAATTGAATCTATTTCCTTTTTCGCTTAGAGATCATGCTAAAGCTTGGTTTTCGTCTTTGCCTAAAAATAGTATTGATTCATGGAACAAGTGCAAAGATGCTTTTATCTCTAAGTATTTTCCTCCTGCTAAGATCATCTCTCTTAGAAGCGATATTATGAATTTTAAGCAACTTGATCATGAACATGTTGCACAAGCTTGGGAGAGAATGAAACTAATGATACGTAATTGCCCTACTCATGGTTTAAATTTGTGGATGATTATTCAAATTTTTTATGCCGGATTGAATTTTGCTTCTAGAAATCTTTTAGATTCGTCCGCGGGAGGCACTTTTAAGGAAATCACTTTAGGAGAAGCTAATGAACTCCTATATAATATTATGGTTAATTATTCTCAATGGCATACTGAAAGATCTACTAATAAAAAGGTGCATGCGATAAAAGAAATTAATGTTTTGAGTGGAAAGATGGATGAACTTATGAAATTATTTGCTAATAAGAGTGTTTATTCTGATCCTAATGATATGCCCTTGTCTACTTTGATTGAGAATAATAATGAATCTTTGGATGTGAATTTTGTTGGTAGGAACAATCTTGGTAACAATGCGTATAGAGGAAATTTTAACCCTAGGCCTTATCCTAGTAATCCCTCTAATAATTATGGTAATTCCTACAACAATTATTATGGAAACTATAATAAGATACCCTCTGATTTTGAATCTAATATTAAAGAATTTATTACTTCGCAAAAGAATTTTAATGCTTTGATTGAAGAAAAATTGCTTAAGATTGATGAGTTGGCTAGGAACGTTGATAGAATTTCTCTTGATGTTGATTCTTTGAAACTTAGATCTATTCCACCTAAGCATGATATCAATGAGTCTCTCAAAGCCATAAGAATTTCCATTGATGAGTGCAAAGAAAGAACTGCTAGGATGCGTGCTAAGAAAGATGCCTTTATAAGAGCGTGTTCTTCTAGTTCCCTATGAAAATAAAGATGAAGATCTAAAATTTATTGATGTGTCCCCTATTAAATCTTTGTTTTGCAATATGAATCTTGATAATTATGGGATTGAATATGATCCACCTTTACCTAGAAGGCATTCCAAGAATTCTGAATTTTTTGATCTTGATGCTAAAATTGATAAAAGTGGGAATGAAGAAATTAAAACCCTAGATGTTGCTAAACCCACTATTGTGGATTTCAAGGAATTTAACTATGGATGTTTCTAAATTCTCCTCATGCTTATAGTCAAAATAAAGCGTTTACTAAAAATATCGTTGATGCCTTGATGCAATCTTATGAAGAAAAACTTGAATTGGAAGTTTCTATCCCTAGAAAACTTTATGATGAGTGGGAACCAACTATTAAAATTAAAATTAAATATCATGGATGCTATGCTTTATGTGATTTGGGCGCTAGTGTTTCCACGATTCCAAAGACCTTGTGTGATTTGTTAGGTTTCCGTGATTTTGATGATTGCTCTTTAAACTTGCACCTTGCGGATTCCACTATTAAGAAACCTATGGGAAGAGTTCATGATGTTCTTATTTTTGCAAATAGGAATTATGTGCCCGTAGATTTTATTGTTCTTGACATAGAATGCAATCCTTCATGTCCTATTATTCTTGGTAGACCTTTCCTTACAACGATTGGTGCAATTATTGATATGAAGGAAGGAAATATTAGATTCCAATTTCCATTAAGGAAAGGCATGGAACACTTTCCTAGAAAGAAAATTAAATTACCTTATGAATCTATTATGAGAGACACTTACGTATTGCCTACCAAAGATGGCAATACCTAGATCTATCTTTGCTTGTTATGCCTAGCTAGGGGTGTTAAACTATAGCGCTTGTTGGGAGGCAACCCAATTTTATTTTTATTCCTTGATTTTTGCTCCTGTTTAGTAATAAATAAATTATCTAGCCTCTGTTTTAGTTGTGTTTTTTTGTGTTTAATTAGTGTTTGTGCCAAGTAGAACCGTTGGGAAGACTTGGGGAAAGTCTTGTTACACTTGCTGTAAAAAACAGAAACTTTAGCGCTCATGAGAACTACTGCCATTTTTATTTAGAAATTTCTATTTAGTTAATTATTTTTGAAGATGATTAATAGATAAATTCCTCACCTCCAGCAATTTATTTTAGAATTTTTGGGGTTCTAGATCTTGTGCTAGCTACAGATTACTACAGACTGTTCTGTTTTTGACAGATTCTGTTTTTCGTGTGTTGTTTGCTTATTTTGATGAATCTATGGCTAGTAAAATAGTTTATAAACCATACAGAAGTTGGAATACAGTAGGTATAACACCAATATAAATAAATAATGAGTTCATTACAGTACCTTGAAGTGGTCTTTTATTTTCTTTCACTAACGGAGCTCACGAGATTTTCTACTTTGAGTTTTGTGTTGTGAAGATTTCAAGTTTTGGGTAAAGATTTGATGGACTATGGAACAAGGAGTGGCAAGAGCCTAAGCTTGGGGATGCCCATGGCACCCCCAATATAATCTAAGGACACCTAAAAGCCAAAGCTTGGGATGCCCCGGAAGGCATCCCCTCTTTCGTCTACTTCTATCGGTAACTTTACATGGAGCTATATTTTTATTCGCCACGTGATATGTGTTTTGCTTGGAGCGTCTTGTATGATTTGAGTCTTTACTTTTTAGTTTACCACAATCATCCTTGCTGTACACACCTTTTGAGAGAGCCATACGTGATTTGGAATTTGTTAGAATACTCTATGTGCTTTGCTTATATCTTTTGAGTTATATAGTTTTACTCTAGTACTTCACTTATATCTTTTAGAGCACGATGGTGGATTTGTTTTATAGAAACTATTGATCTCTCATGCTTCACTTAGATTATTTTGAGAGTCTTAAATAGCATGGTAATTTGCTTAAAATCCTAATATGCTAGGTATTCAAGATTAGTAAAATTTTCTTATGAGTGTTTTGAATACGAAGAAAAGTTTGATTCTTGATGATTGTTTTGAGATATGGAGGTAATAATATCAAAGTCATGCTAGTTGAGTAGTTGTGAAATTGAGAAATGCTTGTGTTGAAGTTTGCAAGTCCCGTAGCATGCACGTATGGTAAACGTTATGTAACAAATTTGAAACATGAGGTGTTATTTGATTGTCCTCCTTATGAGTGGCGGTCGGGGACGAGCGATTGTCTTTTCCTACCAATCTACCCCCCTAGGAGCATGCACGTAGTGCCGAGGTTTTTGATGACTTGTAGATTTTTGCAATAAGTATGTGAGTTCTCTGTGACTAATGTTGAGTCCATGGATTATACGCACTCTCACCCTTCCATCCTTGCTAGCCTCTTCGGTACCGTGCATTTCCCTTTCTCACATTGAGAGTTGGCGCAAACTTCGCCGGTGCATCCAAACCCCGTGATATGATACGCTCTTTCACACATAAACCTCCTTATATCTTTCTCAAAACAGCCATCATACCTACCTATTATGGCATTTTCATAGTCATTCCGAGATATATTGCCATGCAACTTTCCACCATTCCATTTATCATGACACATTCATTATTGTCATATTGCTTAGCATGGTCATGTAGTTGACATAGTATTTATGGCAAAGCCACCGTTCATAATTCTTTCATACATGTCACTCTTGGTCAATTGCATATCCCGGTACACCGCCGGAGGCATTCATATAGAGCCATCTTTTGTTCTAGTATCGAGTTATAATCATTGAGTTGTAAATAAATAGAAGTGTGATGATCATCATTTTCTAGAGCATTGTCCCAAGTGAGGAATTATAAAAAAAGAGAAAGGCCGTAAAAAAGAGAAAGGCCATAAAAAAGAGAAGGCCCAAAAAATGAGAGAAAAAGAGTGAAGGGACAATGTTACTATCCTTTGCCACACTTGTGCTTCAGAGTAGCACCATAATCTTCATAATAGAGAGTTTCTTGTTTTGACACTTTCATATACTAGTGGGAAATTTCATTATAGAATTTGGCGTGTATATTCCAACAATGGGCCTCCTCAAGTGCCCTAGGTCTTCGTGAGCAAGCAAGTTGGATGCACACGCACTTAGTTTTTTTTGTTGAGCTTTCATACATTTATAGCTCTAGTGCATCCGTTGCATAGCAATCCCTACTCCTTGCATTAACATCAATCGGTGGGCATCTCCATAGCCCATTGATTAGCCTTGTTGATGTGAGACTTTCTCCTTTTTTGTCTTCTCCACATAACCCCCCTTATTATATTCTATTCCACCCATAGTGCTATGTCCATGGCTCGCACTCATATATTGCGTGAAAGTTTATAGGTTTGAGATTACTAAAGTATGAAACAATTGCTTGGCTTGTCATCGGGGTTGTGCATGATGAGAGCATTCTTGTGTGACGAAAATGAAGCATGACTAAACTATATGATTTTGTAGGGATGAACTTTCTTTGGCCATGTTATTTTGAGAAGACATAATTGCTTAGTTAGTATGCTTGAAGTATTATTATTTTTATGTCAATATGAACTTTTGTCTTGAATCTTTCGGATCTGAATATTGATACCACAATTAAGAAGAATTACATTAAAATTATGTCAAGTAGCACTCCGCATCAAAAATTCTATTTTTATCATTTACCTACTCGAGGACGAGTAGGAATTAAGCTTGGAGATGCTTGATATGTCTCCAATGTATCTATAATTTTTTATTGCTCCATGCTATATTATCTACTGTTTTGGACATTATTGGACTTTATTATCCACTTTTATATTATTTTTGGGACTAACCTATTAACCAGAGGCCCAACCCAGAATTGCTGTTTTTTTTGCCTGTTTTATGGTTTCGAAGAAAAGGAATATCAAACGGAGTCCAAACGGAATGAAACCTTCGGGAACGTGATTTTCTCAACGAACAAGAACCGGGAGACTTGGACCCTACGTAAGACACGAAAGAGGAGGCCACGAGGTAGGAGGTGCGCCTACCCCCCCAGGCGCGCCCTCCACCATCGTCGGCCCCCTGTTGCTCCACCGACGTACTCCTTCCTCCTATATATACCTACGTACCCCCAAACAATCAGATACGGAGCCAAAAACCTAATTCCACCGCCGCAATTTTCTGTATCCACGAGATCCCATCTTGGGGCCTGTTCCGGAGCTCCGCCGGAGGGGCATCGATCACGGAGGGCTTCTACATCAACACCAGAGCCCCTCCGATGAGGTGTGAGTAGTTTACCTCAGACCTACGGGTCCATAGTTATTAGCTAGATGGCTTCTTCTCTCTTTTTGTGTCTCAATACAATGTTCTCCCCCTCTCTTGTGGAGAACTATTCGATGTAATCTTCTTTTTGCGGTGTGTTTGTTGAGACCGATGAATTGTGGGTTTATGATCAAGTCTATCTATGAACAATATTTGAATCTTCTCTGAATTCTTTTATGTATAATTGGTTATCTTTGCAAGTCTCTTTGAATTATCAGTTTGGTTTGGCCTAGTAGATTGATCTTTCTTGCAATGGGAAAAGTGCTTAGCTTTGGGTTCAATCTTGCGGTGTCCTTTCCCAGTGACAGTAGGGGCAGCAAGGCACGTATTGTATTGTTGCCATCGAGGATAACAAGATGGGGTTTTCATCATATTGCATGAGTTTATTCCTCTACATCATGTCATCTTGCTTAAGGCGTTACTCTGTTTTTAACTTAATACTCTAGATGCATGCTGGATAGCGGTCGATGAGTGGAGTAATAGTAGTAGATGCAGGCATGAGTCGGTCTACTTCTCTCGGACGTGATGCCTATATACATGATCATGCCTAGATATTCTCATAACTATGCTCAATTCTGTCAATTGCTCAACAGTAATTTGTTCACCCACCGTAGAATACTTATGCTCTCGAGAGAAGCCACTAGTGAAACCTATGGCCCCCGGGTCTATCTTCACCATATTAGTCTCCTACTACTTAGTTATTTCCTTTGCTTTTTTAATTTGCCTTTATTTTACTCTGCATCTTTATCACAAAAATACCAAAAATATTATCTTATCATATCTATCAGATCTCACTCTCGTAAGTGGTCGTATAGGGATTGATAACCCCTATTCGCGTTGGTTACGAGGATTTATTTGTTTTGTGCAGGTACGAGGGGCTCGCGCGTAGCCTCCTACTGGATTGATACCTTGGTTCTCAAAAACTGATAGAAACACTTATGCTACTTTGCTGCATCATCCCTTTCTCTTCGGGGAAAACCAACGCAGTGCTCAAGAGGTAGCAGTGCTCTTCGCCACGCTGCCCGCCACTCCTACGCCCAACAACTCCCCTAGAGGTGATGATTGGTACATGGACACCGAGGCTACGGCTCACATGTTTGCTCATCCTGGTAACCTTGACTTCTTCACTCCCGTCACCACCGACCGCCGCATCATTGTCGGCGACGGTTCCACTCTCCCTATTACACATGTCGGGCACACTTCTTTTCCTTCTAATTCCATGCCTATTACTCTGTCTAACATACTTGTGTCACCTCATCTTATTAAGAACCTTGTTTCCGTTTGTCGTTTAAAACATGAAAATCCTGTTACTGTTGAATTTGACAAGCTTGGGTTTTGTGTCAAGGCCGGTCGAATCAGGATGGTACTTCACCGCTGTGATAGCCTCGACGAGCTTTATCTGGTGCATTCGCCGTCCACCTCCACCACCGCACCGGTTGCTCTCTCCGTCGGCGTTGATCTCTGGCACGCTCGTTTGGGTCATCCCAACCCCATCACACTTCGTCATATTCTTAAGAGTTTCAGCTTCAGTTGTCATAAGATAGAGGATCACACCTGTCATGCCTGTCGTGTCGGCAAACATGTTCGCCTCCCGTTTAATAACTCCACCATCATAGCTTCTTTTCCTTTTCAGTTGATTCATAGCAATGTGTGGACCTCTCCGGTTCCTAATAATTCGGGCTATTTATATTATCTGGTTATACTTGATGATTATTCTCATTACGTGTGGACTTTTCCTTTGCGCAGAAAGTCGGATGCACTCTCCACTTTGACGGCTTTTTACTCCTATGTCAGCACGCAGTTTGGGCGTCCCATCCTTACTCTTCAGACTGACAATGAAAAAGAGTTTGACAACCTTGCTTTCCGCACTTTTCTGTCGCACCACGGCACAGTTTTTTGTCTCACATGCCCGTATACTTTCCAGCAGAACGGTCGAGCCGAACGCGTCCTTCGCACTCTGAACGACTGCGCTTGCACGCTCCTGTTCCATGCTAACGTGCCACCTCGTTTCTGGCCGGACGCACTCTCTACTTCTTCTCTTCTCCTTAACCTTCGCCCTTGCCGCCCATGGTGGAACTATGCACCTCACCATCTTCTCTTCGGTACGCCTCCATCTTATGATGGCTTGCGTATTTTCGGGTGTCGTTGCTATCCTAACACTGTCGACTCCGCTCCTCACAAACTCGCACCTCGCTCTATCGCTTGCATCTTCATCGGCTACCCCTCCAACTCCAAGGGCTATCGTTGCTACGATACCATCTCCCACTGTGTGTTCACTTCCCGGCACGTTTACTTTGATGAGCATGTGTTTCCGTTTCACCAGGTACCCCCGGTTGTTCCTCCCGCCACCGGTGACGCGAGCTCCTCGACGCCTCTCCCAGGGTGCTCACGCGCCTCTCTTGGCCCGCCCCTGGCTTTGAGGTGCGCCTCCCACATGTGGCGCCTCCTCCAGCCGTGGCGCTGGCACCCCCGGCGCCCCCGACATTGGCGTCCGCGGCCCCTGTGGCCCCCTCGGCGCCCGCGGCACCCTCGGCGCCCTCATCGCCCGCGGCCCCCTCGGCGCCCCCGGCACCCGTGGCCCCCTAGGCGCCCCCGGCGCCTGTGGCTGGTCCGGTCACCCGTGCCCGTACGGGTGTTTTTCGCCCGAGCTCGCGCAACGCCTCGGATGACTACGCCCATGCGGCGTCCACCTCTGAGCCCTCGCCGTTGCCATCCTCCGTTCGAGCCGCTCTTCATGACCCGCTCTGGATGGCTGCGATGCAAGAGGAGTTTGACGCCCTGTTGCGCAACCGGACGTGGCAGCTTGTTCCCCGTCCCTGGCACGCCAACGTGATTACTGGGAAGTGGGTCTTTAAACACAAGCTCCGTCCTGATGGTACCCTTAATCGCTACAAAGCGCGTTGGGTCGTTCGTGGCTTTCGGCAACATGCTGGCATCGACTTCACCGACACCTTCGCTTCGGTCGTCAAGCCCGGCACGATACGCACGGTTCTCCACCTTGCGGTCTCCCGTGCTTGGTCGGTGCACCAGATGGACGTCTCCAACGCCTTCCTCCGTGGTCACCTCGAGGAGCAGGTCTTCTGTCAGCAGCCCACCGGATTTGTTGACCCGGCGCTTCCCGACCACGTGTGCCTGCTTTCGCGGTCCTTGTACAGGCTCAAGCAGGCTCCGTGCGCTTGGTACCAGCGCATCGCAGCGTTTCTCCACCAGCTTGGGTTCCGCTCTACCCGCTCGGACGCCTCGCTTTTCGTCTATCATCAGGACTCTGACACGGCCTACTTGCTGCTCTATGTCGACGACATCATCCTGACGGCATGTACGGCTGGTCTCCTCAGTCAGCTCACGACTCGTCTTCGCGCTCAGTTCGCCATTAAGGACTTGGGTCCTTTGCACTACTTCCTCGGTGTCGAGGTGGTGCGCCGTCCGGATGGCTTCTTCCTTCATCAGCGGAAATACGCTCACGAGCTCCTGGAGCGCGCCGGCATGCTTAACTACAAGCCCGCCGCTACGCCTGTTGATACGAAGGCCAAGCTTTCTGCCACGGATGGTTCTCCTGCTTCGGATGTTGCTTTCTATCGGTCTATCGTTGGTGCTCTCCAGTACCTCACTCTGACTCGACCGGAGATCCAATATGCCGTGCAGCAGGTGTGTCTTCATATGCATGCTCCTCGAGACGTTCACTGGGCTGCCGTCAAGCAGATTCTCCGCTATATCTATGGCACTATGAATCTTGGCGTCATGCTTCCCGCCTTCGCTGACACCGCCCTCACCGCCTACTCCGATGCAGACTGGGCAGGCTGCCCTGACACTCGTCGCTCCACTTCGGGCTATTGTGTCTACCTTGGACCCTCCCTTATCTCATGATCGTCCAAGCGGCAGCCTACGGTCTCTCGTTCCAGTGCTGAGGCTGAATATTGTGATGTGGCCAATGCAGTCGCCGAGTGTTGGTGGCTTTGCCAGCTGCTTCAGGAGCTCTCTTGTCCTGTTGACCGTGCCACAGTGGTTTACTGCGACAACGTCTCGACGGTCTACCTCTCCGCTAACCCGGTGCATCATCGACGGACCAAGCATATTGAGTTGGATATTCATTTTGTTCGGGAACAGGTGGCCCTTGGCCATATTCGTGTTTTACACGTCCCTACTTTCCAACAATTTGCCGATATCATGACCAAGGGCTTGCCTACGGCGTCATTTGAGGAGTTCCGGTCCAGTCTTTGCGTCAGCCGCGGTGCCGCTTCGACTGCAGGGGGGTGTTGAGTATATGTGTTATGTGCATATTGTGTATTGGGTCCGTCTCCTAGTTCCTTATATAATTGAGGTCTGTGACCCACCTTTGTACATCATATATATACGTGCCTATGCACGAAGAGCAATACATCGTGCAATTCCCATAACATACACCGAGCAAGGGCATTGCCAACATAACATAGCTAGCTGGAGGCGAGGTCTGCCGTAGGTGGCGTTTGGCGCAACATGGTGGACCTGAGCACGGCGCCGGCGACATGCCGGTTAGCGGCGTCGGTCATGTGTATCCCGTCCCACGAGACGTATTTGGAGGGGTTGGTGCACGTCGTCGCCCCGGCCACGCCGCAGAAGGTGGCGTAGTTGGAGTCGAAGTTGTAGGTGCCGCTCCCCCCGCAGCACGCCGCCAGCGGCCTGTCCCCGAGCCCGTACTTGCGGGGCGAGAGGACGATGGCGGCGACGGGGTCGTACTGGTCCGCGTAGAGGATGGCCGTGCCGCGGTGGGCACGCCGGAGGTCAAGGACCATGCGCATCAGCGCGCGGTTGTGCAGCCTGGCGAGGTCGTTGAGCCGCGTCAGGCAGCCGGTCGCACGGCTGTAGGCGGCGCCGGTGCCCTCGAAGAGGGCTAGCATCTGCGGTTGGCAACCCAGCGGTATCATCCCCCGGACCACCACCGTTTTTGCTCCCGCACCGATCACATCCTGCATAGTACGTAGTTGTGAGTCACTACTCTACTCTACATATATAGTATGTTGGAAAAGCAAGAAGAAATATTCACTACTTACGGTCACGACATCACGGATGGCGCGGACGATGTGCGGCACGAAGGTCCGGATCTCACCGTCGCTGAGCTTTCCGGTGATGGCGACGAGGTAGTCGTTGATTCCCATTTCTCCCATCATGACCAGCAACGTCGCCGTCAGCTTCCTCTGCTCTGTGAATTGGTTTGGACGTGAGTCAGACCGGCCAGCAGGTTATTTGACTACTACAAGCCATCATGCGGGAGTAATGCTTTGGAGAGACCACTCATGCATACGTGTACCTTGTTCTGAGCCGGCTAGCTGTACAACATTCTTGAACCAGGCGGTCTGGTTTGCGAGCGAGACGGGCACGAACGACCTAAGCCCTCTGCTCAGGAAGAACTCCGGGCCAAGCGCCGTCGACCCACCGTACGCGAAGTTGACGCCCCGCCGGAAGTCCGCCGCGGTCTTGCCGGCGAAATACGGCTTCGGCGATGGCATCCCCAGCGCCTCAACTGCATGTACGTACAACAAAACCAATGAGAATTAACATTGATTAGTACTCAGAACAAGGTACACGTATGCATGAGTGGTCTCTCCAAAGCATTACTCCCGCATGATGAATTAGAACGTAGATCATCGGGCATCTCATCACCTATGAAGTCGAGGACGACCCGGCCGTCGGACGCACGGCCGGTGGGGTGGCCGAAGAAGGTCTCGCCGTACGGCGGCACGCTGGCAAGCCCGCCGCCGGTGCGCGCGAGCTCGTTCCCGGTGTCGGCAAGCGAGTCGCCGAAGCTTAAAACGCCGGTGTAGTGCGGCTTCGCGGCAGCGGAGAAGGCCCGAACAAGCGCCAGCACCACTAGGAAGAGACGTGAAGCTAGGGGCGCCATCGTCCCTCTCGACCAAGTGTGCTCTGAGTTCTGACTTCGTAATACTAGTATTAGTTGTGAGAGCTGCGTGGTTTGTGAGCAAGGTCCATCTACTATTTGTAGCACTAGTAGTACCTCCAACCATCACCGAGGAAGAAAAAAGAGAGGCTGGAAGACAGCGCTCGATAATGATCTACTCATGTTTGGAGTAATATAGAAATAACACGCCGCACACGAGCCGGGGGACAATTTCCATTATCAAGATCGAGATCCAATCATCTGTGCATAAATAAGAGAGCTGCGGCGATTAATATACTTCTTGGATAATTGAAAGAAACCAACTCTATAGAAAAATCACATATTGTCCAGTATCTTAATGTAAGCCGAGTGTCAAAATATAGGTACTCGGTCTAGATCAAAGTAAGCCGAGTAACATCCGTCAAACGCCAGTACCTCCGTTTCAGTTTACAAGTCCTACGCGTAAATCTAGGTTGCCAATTTTATCATCTTAATATAAACTATATAACATGAAAATTATACGGTTTGTAAATAGAATATCTGAAGTTTATATTGATATATTTTTTGTAATATATGACTTGTATTATGTTGATTAAATTGACGATCTAGAGGCACGCGCACACCCTGTAAACTGAGAGAGAGGTAGTAGTAAAAATTGCATCCTCGGCGTAATAAAATGTAAGTTAAGAGGCTGTTGAAAAGGTTCTCGGCATACATAAAAGATCCGGCATACTATAGAAAACACTCGGCTTACAGGGGCCTCAGCTAAATCTGCTCGCCACGTGGCTGCCGTCGGCCGGCTTAACGGCATTTGGGAATAACCCGAGTATGCTCCCAAGGTACTGGGCTTACATTTACGATTTACGAATTCCTTTTCTTAATCACGGAAACCCATCGTCTCCCATATAAGTACCCGTGATTTGGCACTCGACTTAGATTCGGCTTTATAAGTGACGGACGCCCCAACCCTTTGGTCTTCAAATCCCGGCCGCCGCAAATCGAGCTCGCCGCCGCCGTCGTAGCCCTCTTCGCCTCTCCCGTTGCCATCCTGTCGCCGCCATCCCGCCGTCGGTCGTCGTTGTCATATCGATCGAGGTGAGCAAGACATAACTCTCGTTCGATCTCAATATTTCACATCTCACTAGTGCAGAAAACCCTACTAGCGTTGTACGAGACGTGGAAAATCACAAAGATGCTCTTTATGAATTATGAGAAGATACATGTTTGTTCAAAGAGTTGCCTTTTGTTTAAAAACGAGTATGTGGATGACAAGTACTATAGGGAGTGCAGTTTCTCTAGGTATCTTGAGGTGGACATTACCGATGGTCAGAAGAAGCAGATAGCCATCCCCGTAAAGGTTCTTGGGTATATCCATTTCATAGGAAGACTATAACGTCTTTTCATCATCGAGGAGTCTGACAAAATGATGAAGTCACTAGTGCAGGCAGATCTTATATAAACGGTTTTTACTCCCTTTCCATGACGTAGTTTAAAAACATCGCTTTATCTGTGTGTGCGATAGAGGGAGGAAGAAGGTCTCGCCGTACGGCGGCACACTCGCAACCCCGCTGCCGGTGCGCGCGAGCTCGTTCCCGGTGTCGGCCAGCGAATCGCCGAAGCTTAAAACTTGACGAGATAACCACCCCCATGTATGACATTCCTATTACAACTGAATTTTGTGCGGCTGTAGAAGATGCTAGCCTTCAGAGGATATCATCTTATTTCTTTTTGGCTCCACCCGTTTGTTTTGCATCTTTTCATGAATGTAGTGTATAGAAAATGTAAAAAGGAACTATTCATATGAGTGCATTTGTTCTGATTTAAATATGTACCACAACCTGCATCGATCCATTGTAATTCAAATTGTCTAAATCTTACGGGAGATTTTAACTGTGCAAGTTTTATACTCAAGATGGGCGGGCGCGGCAACACATGCCTTTGTGATCTATAGCTACCAAAGGTGGTTGGACAAGATCTTAACCATGATGATGTTTGTTCTTTTGAGCATCAGTACAAACACAATGTTTGATTGTGTGTCTAAGTATCCTCTGATCTTTTGCTACACGCACGGCTCATTTATCTTGGACCAAATGAATGAACTATTTAAGTTCAGAAGAGGAAAAACAGAAATCCCATTTTTAGTGCACGACGGACATCACGCTCCATCTGGACCGTCAACGTTCCATCGGGCGGCCGATAGCACCGATACACCCCCAGCCCCCAGCGCAACAGCATCCCCGCACGCGCACGGCCGCAGCCTTTTCACTCCCAACCCTGTCTCCAATGGCGGCCACGGCCGCGGCGGCGACGCTGGCGGCGGCCACTTCCTCCCTCCTCCGGTAAGCTCTAGCTGCGCCCCCTTCAGTCCAGTCGAGCAGATATCGCATCCTGTCCAGTCCAATCGAACGCCCTCTCCTCCCTGTTGTCGCAGGCGCTCCCCCCTGCTGCGGCCGCACGCGCTCCGGGTCTCCCGCGACTTCGCTCCCCGAAGGTGAGGTGTCTTCTTGTATCTCAGATCTTACTGGCCCCGCGAATCCCGTGTAATTCAATCGGGGATTTGGGTCAGGGTTAGGTCTCATAGGTGGTAGTGCTAGGGGTAGTTTTGTGCGACGTTGCTGTTTCTTCTGATTTTTAGTGATTACTGGCGTCTGAAGCATGTACCTGCTTGAAATAATTCAGACATAGTTGAAAATGTTGGAGAATCTCAATGCCACATTCAACGGATTTAGAACTTGATCGTGTCTAGAGCAACTCCCAGATGCATAGAAATAGAACATTTCTGCAGTTATCGACTTAGTGAGCCGCGAAGACCCGCCCAAGATGAATTTCATCCCCTGAAAATTTCCGGTATAGGCTTTTTTGTTAGGAACTTAGAATTGGTTAACACCTTGGTCAGAATAGAAAGTCAACAGAGTATCCCTGAAGATGCATTTGAAGTTGTTCACTCTTGTGTAAGCAACAAGGAACAACGGGCCATCGCTGATCCTTTCTCACAGAAGGCCATTACTGAATCCCAATTAATCATGATATACTAGTAATTAACATTTCAGTTCAGAATTCACCACTGCCCATACACATATGGGAATTAATCCAATATCGTTCATAACAGTCCCTTTGCACCTTATCCTGTGAAATTTTATTCCACACACAAGCAATCTGTAATTACCTGAAATTTGTCTGAACTTGCTTTAACTTGCCCATATTGAAATCTCTAAAAAGACTTATATTTAGGAACGGAGGGAGTATATTTTAAGTCTATATCTTTTTTTTTTTGAACGGTCACCGGGGGGGAGAGCTTCCCCACCTGAATATATTACCACTCAAAAGAGGAGTCAAGAATTACAGCAGCAGTTCGGTTACAACAAGAGCATTAGGGTACAGCTGAAGAGAGAAAGTGAAGCCATTGCCTAGCGGAGGTATTGTCTGCTTCCTTTTTGAACCGAAAAACCCATAGAGAGAAATCAGCAACAATGTTTCGTATCGTGGTTCTGTGGGAGTGATCCTCGTTTCTGAAGACGAGAGCGTTTCTCGAGTCCCATAGTTTCCAAGAGATGGTCAGCGCCACCGAAGGCCAGATATTGGGGTTGAGGCCCTGAATCGTTGGGTGTTGTAGCAGAGCATCAAGGGAGGTCGGAGCCGGCAGTCCCAAGGAGGACCAGACCTGTGTAGTGTATGGTCCTTAACTAATATTGTCTTTTATAAATTCCCGGCTACACTAGATTTGCGCGCCATATTGCTTCATCAACAAATGAAGAGGCTGCTGCCAAAACAGCGGCAGCGACTGCTGATACTGGAGGACCGACCATGTAAATCTCCGATAAGCTTGCCCATTTTACTCCTTTCTAATATATTTCGGTGGCTCTGAATATTCTCCTTTGTTCATTTCTGTTAGTTTTGACAAGATCATTGCAAAGGAAATCCCTTCAAGCATTGTCTATGAGGATGAGAAAGTCTTGGCATTTAGAGATATCAATCCACAAGCTCCTGTCCATGTTTTAGTCATCCCAAAACTAAGAGATGGGCTAACTGGACTTGACAAGGTAGGTTCTGCTGCTTACTTATGAGCTATGTGCAGACAAGAAGATTAACATGTAAAATGCTATGTTATGGCAAGATTTATCTTAGTACATGTTAATGCCCTTCCAGCTGACTCTTTGACCAAGCTTAGTAATTTTAACCTGAGTAGTCCTCCATCTCCAGTATGCCACCTTATTTATACAAAGTACATGCATGTAGGCTGAACCAAGGCATGCTGAAATTTTGGGGCAGCTGCTTTACGCTGCGAAGGTAGTGGCTGAGAAGGAAGGCGTAGCAGATGGATTCCGCGTCGTCATAAACAACGGAGCAGAAGGATGTAAGCAAGCTCATGCTGCAGATCTTACCCCCAATAATTCTTTCTGCTCCTCTCATCACGGTATTTTTCAGCATCTATGCTAATGCTGCCCACTGTTTTGCTCACAGGTCAATCAGTGTATCATCTGCACGTGCATGTACTCGGTGGAAGGCAGATGAAATGGCCTCCTGGTTAAGTTTAGGAACAGTGTACGCCTTTTCTTCTTCTGTATGATCCATTGCAGACTACTCTTGAATTACTTTGTCTGACTGTTTCTCAAAAGTGGATGTACTTTTCACCTGCTTCTTTCTAAACGGTTTTATGATATTACCATCTTTGGACTTGAGTCTGCCAGATGATTACTAACAGAGATGCATATCCCCGGGCGCTTTGCTTTTTAGAGGGTAAAGTAAAACCATGCGATTATGCGCCTGCTAAGAATTCGGAAAAGCGGCAGCAATTTTTCAGTTATAGAAAGACAGTGCACGGAGTCTTCCTTTTTCTGTTGAATCCGAGCTTGTGCATTACATGTTCGTTCGTCCTGATGCGCTCTCACAAGCCATTATAGTCTACAGGATCATTTTTCCTGCCTCTGTTTGTTGGACTGTACTCCTGGTTTTGCCCCGTCAGTGAAAGTACACAGAGGGAGTCAGCTATACTAGTGAAACCCATCAATATTAACGTCAACGTCTAGGTAGAACCAGGAACATCCTAGTACTTGTGCAGTTGTGCTTTTCCCCAGCAAACCCTTCTGGTTCATATCCTGCATTGATTGATCACTTGCGTGTTCAACTTCCAACGCCCATGCATGCCGGCGCCTCCACCCGAGGAGTCACCACCTTGCTGCTTTTAATTGCAACCCCTGCTGTATAAATTGCCCTGCCCTTCTGTATCAAATCCATCATCTTCTCACCCCCAACCTCCACTTCTGTCTCTCCAACCTCCACTTCCCCAACAGCCTTGGCCATGCCAAAGGACCTCACGTCGGGTAGCAGCGTGCGCTTGCTGCAGGAGTTCAGGATCAATGATTTCAGCTTGGTGTCCTCGACCATAGGCGACACGGAGTGCATCAAATCCAGGTGGGACTTCGATGGATACGAGTGGGAGATCCACTGCTATCCACGTTGGTATGGCAATAGTTTTGTTGAGTCCAGGCTTATGTTCCTCAGTGAAGCCCGCACACGCGCTGTGAAGGCCGACCTAAGCTGTCTCCTGGTGCACCCGGAGATACCGTACCAAAGACCAGGCGAAATGAGTGTGTCGCATGTTTTAAGTGCCACAAAGACTGCTCCGGTGGAGTCCTGCTCGTCAAAAGATCACTTCTACGGCCGCCGACCTGTCCCAAGGACGATTACTTGGCTGTGCAGTGCAGCATCACAGTTATGAAGGAACAGATGGATATTGAAACCACGGTGCCCGTGCCGGCCTCCAACCTGCACAAGCACCTTGGTGATCTCCGCAGGAGCGAGAAGGGAGCGGACGTCACATTCCTTGTCTCCGTGAGTCCTTCCTTGCTCACAAGAACATACTTGCTGCAAGGTCCCCTGTTCTCATGGCCGAGTTCTTTGGGCACATGAGGGAGATGAGCGCTCAACGCATTGTGATTGAGGACATGGAGGCTTCAGCCTTCAAAGCCATGCTGCACTTCATATACACCGACATGATGCCTGAACTTGATCAGGAACTGGAGGCCGCGGCAACGATGGCTCGGCATCTTCTTGTGGCTGCTGACAGGTATGAGCTGGATAGGCTCAAAGTGATCTGCGAGGGCAAGCTCTCCGGTGGCATCACGGTCGACACAGCGGCGACGACTTTGGCTTTGGCTGAGCAGCACAACTGCACGCACCTCAAGGCCAAGTGTGTCGAGTTCATCATCAGCACTCCTGCGATCCTCAATGCCGTGGTGGCGACGGAGGGGTATAAGCATCTGGAGGCAAGCTGCCCTTCAGTGCTTACTAGCATTGTCCTCTCTGTGCGTGGGAGAAGCCACTGAAAACGAAGCTGTAGGTGCTTAAGTTCCAATATTCAGTCGATGCATTTTGTCACTTCCTTTGGATGCACGATTTACTAGAACTTTAATTATGTGTACCTTTTGCCTCTATCCTACTTCTATTTATTTTCCGAGCAACTACCATGCGCCTGCATTTGCTCCTTATATTTGGTGGATTTGAGTTCATGCTAAATGCTTGATGTGTGCAAAATCATCTAATGCCAGGCTTGTTTTGTTATCCCCGTGAATGTGTCCCTTCGTTTTTGCATATAAGACTGCAGCTGCTTGTTTGGTTCCTTTGGAATTGGATAAGACTTGGTGAGAACGGTTTCATAGTCTGATAGTAACAGTTTTTTGATTGTTCAAACTCGGGTAATGTATAATTTGACTCGAAGACTATTGACCGAGCAAAGTTAGAAAAATGATTGATGACCAATCTATTCCAAATGCAGTTAGCAGTTCTACATGGTTCCATTCATATTCGAATCCCGCCATGTATTAGGTCGAAGACAAACATATTCTGTGAAAATCTTGCTAGATTCATGTTGGCAGTCCCCCCCTCAAACATCAGTGATTTCTGCTGGTATATTCAGACTGTAAACTATTTTTCAAGAATAAGGAAGAATAACTCTGAAGGATTTTGCACACTGAACAATTGTTTTGAGGCCAAACAGCAAGAATTAAAAATGTTCAGTTATTCACAAAAACAAATTCATTTGTAACAATAAAAAATGTTCATGCATTTCAAAATAAAAAATTTCACAAATTAGAAAAAAAATATACAGTGTGAAAATATTTTCACGTAATTTAATAACATATTTCTTACATTTAAAAAATGGAAACATTTTAATAATATTCATGTGTTTAAAGAGTATGTTCATGATATTTTATAAAAATAAATCATGTAATACAGCAATGTTCTCGCAGTTCAAAGATAATGATTTGTCCCATTCAGAAAAATGTTCAATGTGTTTATGAAAAAACTATTTTACAAATATTCAAAAAAACGTCCCAAACATGTATTATTAAACTTGTTAATCATGTATTGATAAAATATCCAACGTGTGCCAAAAATCTATATCTATACCTAATATTAGAGGGAGGAAGGTTTCTTAAGTTCTCCATATGTCATTCCTTTATATCCATTATTAATTTGCATTAACCATAAAAATTGCCAGCTGAGATTTAAAAGAGGAAGTTTTTGTCTTCTAGCCCGTGCGGCTCTTCTTTGTTCGTGGCAACTATTTCTCGCTTTACGCGAGATGGAAGGAATCTCTCGCGTAAAGCAGGTACAGAATGGGCCGGCCCAGCGGTAGTAATAAAATGAGAGAAAAAGGAAGGAAACGAGGGCTCGCAGTGATAAAATGCCACACTTGCGTTAATGGTAGTACAGGAGGCGCGTCTTACTTGAAGGGAAAAGCGCTAGCTTTTTTAATTCTTATTTTTTTCATCTTTTTTTTGTTTCTTTTGTTCTCCTTTTTTATGTAAGTTTCTTATTCTTTTCTTCATTATTTTTTGCATTTTTTCTTTTTTATTTTAATTTTTTTGGGTTTTATTTTTTTCTTTTTGTTTTTCATTCTATTTCTTATATACATGATCAACATTTTTTCAAGTACTTGTTCAACATTTTTTATATACATGATCTTTTTTCAAATACTTGTTCAACATTTATATACTGTTATGGACATGTGGATAAATCTAAATGTCATCCTTTGAATGTATGTATAAGTTTGATCAGAATTATTGCCAAACATGTTGCTATGTCTTTGAAAGATGCAATGAAACCAAAATGTTTCTGGTGGATGATCTGAAGCGAGGATTTGTTGATCACATACATAATATATTTGTCTTTGTTTGAGGATCCATGCCAATGGATGGATATGTTACCAGATCCATTTGCTTGTAAATGCTAACTAGAATATACTTGCCTGTTATTCTTGTGAAATAAGATGAGAAAGACTGCCCATGCCCATCAGCGTCAAAGAAGGCTTGATCGTTAGAAACATAAACAACAAACTCTGGAACAAGTGAGCTTGGCTTTTTTTTTTGCACTCCACAAAAAAGCCGGAGTAACTGGACTGACTTGGAAAGTGTCCAAGTGTTTCTAAAAAACAGAGAAACTTGAATTTGACAAAAGCCATGCTGCATTTCATCTACACGGACACAGTTCCTGAACTTTGACGGCGAGCAGGAGGCCGTGAGGCTGCAGCATTTGCTGGCGGCTGCTGACAGGTACGGGCTAGACAGGCTCAAAGTCATGTGCGAGGGCAGGCTCTCCCATGGCATCACCGTCAGCACTGCGGCGACGACTCTGGCATTGGCTGAGCGGCACAACTGCTTGCGCCTCAAGGCCAAGTGTGTCGAGTTCATCATCAGCACTCCTGTGATCCTTGACGCTTTGTGGTGGCAACGGAGGGGTATAAGCATCTGGAGGCAAGCTGTCCTTCCGCGCTTACCAGCATTGTCCTTTGTATGCGTGGTAGAGGGAACTGATGCATCGCTAAAGTGCCTGTTCACTCTTCCAGTTTTAGTACTTCATAGTAGATACATCCCTTTTTATCCATTTTGATGACAAGTATTTTCGAACGAAGGGAGTACAAACTTAATTATGCCTGTTTTCCGCCTAATGGTGGCATTTGTCCGACGTACTACTTCTAATCTGTTCTGATCAACTAGTGTGTGCAAGTAGTTTCCCTTAAAAGTTAATGGAATTAATTCCACGCTGAATGGTTTCAGATGTGACAAATCATGTACTCCATCCGTCCTCGTATAATATTAGACCATTTTGCAAGATATGTTAGCTTGTAAAAATGGTCTTGTATTATGGAATGGAGGGAGTATTTTATTGTAAACACATGGCTTGCTTGTGAACGCTGTGATATATAGTACTCTCTTATCTGGTGTTGTATTTCCTGTTATTTCGTTCTAGGACTACCTCAGTTATTGTAAACGTATAACTCACTATTGGAAGAACTGTCGTTGCTGATGTAAATTCAGGGGTACTCGGCATACAAAGTGTAAACGAGTTCTGATAGAAAACAATCTATCAACCATTCAGTACTCAGTAAACTAATCAAAATGTTTGAGCACATGATTCGAACTCTTGACCTACTGATCAAGAAAAGTTTCGTACATCTGTTCTACTGTAACTCGTATTTATTCTATCTGATCCATGTTTGTCTTTACATAGAAATTAAAACCAACCGAAATTTCTTGAACTAAAGGCAAAAATTTTGCCCACCATCGAAATTTTGACGAAACTTTAGACCTTGGTGTGCACAAATCGCGAGCAAATGCGAGGTCACGATTACATCTTTGCTGGCCACCATGACCAATCTGGTATCTTAATTAGTGAAGATACACCGTTACTTGTATACTTAGTGTACCTTTATTACACACAAATGTAGAGTAGTAGTAGCAGTAGTAGTATTAGTTTGACAAAACCAATAATGACACTTATTGAACCATGTGATACATGTGGTATGCAATCTAAATCTAAATAATTTAAATAAAGAAAACAATGACACTTGTTAAAAAGTGATTGACAGAAAAGTGTTACATCTTCTCCATCGGGCAATCCCGCCATGGAGCCAGCTAACCACCATGCATTCTACTAGGTACTCCTACCCAACGTTAGTTGTTGACTCTCCAGCATACCTTCCTGATCTCTGCGCCTTGGTCGGCTTTGGTCTTGACCCCGATTTTCCCCAAATTCTCCATGGCTCTCTCGAACTTCCTCTCCCACGCCCCTGCCTTTTTCGCGTTTTCTGTCACCTGCTTTATTGTTTCGGCCGAGTTGAGCACGGCGTCCGAGGTGAACAACGCTTTTCCGTCAATCACATCCTGGTAGTAGCGCATATCCAGGACTTCGGGGGTCACATGTTCTTGGTCCACGTTGGTGTTGTCGTCGTTGCACTGGGCCCTGAGTTTGGCGGCAAATGTCGGGTCCATTTCAGAGAAGCGGCTAGAGAAGAACGCGCAGCGTGCGCGGCCGATGGTGTGCGCGCCGGAGAGCGTGACCATTTCGTCGGAGGTGAGCCCCTTGGCCTTGAAATTGTTGAGGAGCACTGTAGCGCCGGAGAAGGGCCCGGGCAGCTGGTCGGTCTCATCGGCGAAGGACTCGCGGCCGTCGTAGCGGCCGCCAGGCATCCGGATGTTGATCCTGCGGTTGCTGAGGATGGAGGAGGCGTCGCGGGCGGCGAAGGCGACGATGTCGGCGCACGAGACTCTCCCGGGGCAGGCGGCCTCGATCTTCGCCTTGGCCGCATCGATCACCTCTAACCCTCGCAGGCTGTTCTTGTTCGGGTTGCCTTCCATTTCCGTGTCGCTGTTGTTGGAGTTGGTCGTCTTGAGGAGGACGGAAGCGTCGCAGCCCTGAATATAATAAACATGAAAGACATCACCTCCGTAATGAACATATTGATCTTCGTAAACAACAATGCAGTTAGTATATACTCCCTCTCCGTCTCAATTAGAAAGTTGAGACACTTATTTTGGGCCGAAGGAAGTAAGCTAGAATCGAGGAGGTGTGTGTACCCGAACGAAGCAGTCGTGGAAGAAGAGACGGATGAGGCCCGCGCCAATGCCAGGTTGCGCGGCCACGGCCTTGCTCACGGCATCCCTCACGATCCCTTCCGCTCTCGGGCAGTAGGACTTGGAGCTCCTGTTGTTGTAGTAGCCGAGGCCGAGCCCTAACCCCGAGGGACGAGGCACCGGCACCAGCGCTCGCGTACGGCCGTTCATCCTGGACCTGGAGCCCTGAGGACAGAGCCGCGGGTCCTGGATGGGTAGCTTCAGCCAGCCGTTGAAGCAGATGATGTCGCCCTCGCACGCCGGGGGCCCGCCGAGGAACGCCGCCAAGACGATGAGCGCTGCGAGCTTAGTCACCATTTCTTTTCGCGACCAAGACGGTGAACACGACCAAGATAGATGGCCGTGTGTACGTCGAGTGTTGTTTGCTCCGGCTGGGTACGGCCGGGTGGCATATTTATAGGTCGTCGGGACGACGACGACGACGACGAAGGCAATAGGCAACGACTTGTATGGGCGGCCGCGTTTTGTCGGCGGCGCACGTTGCGAATTTGCGATGGACGCAATTTCCACCGGAGCGGGCGCGCGTACAGGTACAGCTCAAGCGGCTGACCGGCGACGTTCGAGGCCATGTCTCGATCTTGTCGTCGTGCCGTGGGATCAAGCGTTTTGTCTCACTGATTGCGGGTCCGCCTCGAGAGGTGCTGACTTCGGCGTGCATTAACTCCGGCATTGGATCACGGGCGAACCTGCGCATTAACTCCGGCATGCAGGTGAACCTGCGTTTGCAGCTTCAGTTGCAACGCGAAAACAGCATAAAAAAATTCGGATACCGCGTCATTAGGCTGGTCATAGTGGGGAGTAACTTATACTAGTGTCATGCATATGACACTAGTCTAACTTACTATCTTCATAGTGCAAAGTAACATAGTAGTAGTGTCATAGGGGACTTCATTAATTAGCTTGTAGACCCATCTTGTCTTGAAAACGCTATGTTACAGTAACATATTATATTTCCACTTCTCATTAACTACATGTCACATAAGCAAAAGAATTTCGGAGTGCGCTATATTACTTGCTAAGTTACTCTCACTATGACTAGCCTTAGCAATAACCTAGTGACATAAAGAGACAAGTTGCCTCGGCGCGCTGCTGTTCATGCAGGTCCATGTTCCGATTGTGCATTATTCGGATGCGTTTGGCTTTGAGCCAAAGTCAACCTTACCAAAAAAATCGAAACTACTATACCAACGACGCACTATATGCACGACAGCTGCACGATGTCAATCTTGCCGTCCGCTCCACTTTGATAATATGAATGGACGCACTGATATATGCTATCGTCCATAAATTGTCTGCCGTGCATCGCGTGTATAGCACTGCTGCAAAAAAATTGGTGCGCTGACAGATTTCAGCCGTTGTTTGGATGGTGACCTAATATTTGGCTAGCCAAGCCCAGCCCGTGCATGCCTGTGCATTTTAGGTCAACGCGTGGGCGAAGCCGAGGGCGGAGAAATCCTTCGCCAAAAAATTGGCTTCCAATGCATGCATGATCCTCTGAGAGACTGAAAAAGATTCCCTTCCATGATCTAAGTACCGCACCATAAAATAAAATAAAGGAAAAAATGTGTACTGTGCTTCTTCTACCTCCGTTGCCTTCTCTCTTTTACCTCCAAAACTAACTTATTACTCCGCCAAATCCATGACAAACAATAGTGAATCTTGTCTTCTACCAATGAAAAAGGACCCCCTTATGCTAACCGGTGGCCATAGCTAGCCTCCGTTTTTTCAATCCATGAAGCTCCCTAGTGATCTAATTTCTGTGCCCTATTTTGTTCTCTGTTTTTTTGACAGCTCCTTTATTGTCTGGTATCCAAACTACTTAGGGCATCTCCAGCCGCGCCTCCAGGAAGGCATCCTTAGGCAATTTTTTCGCGCCGGCGCCAAAAAAATGGCCCAGTCGCGCCCCAGGAACCCGATTTTCGTCGGCCTGGACCGAAAACAGCGCCGGTGGACCCAGGCCGAACCCGGCGCGCTGGGGGCGCACGGGGGCGCCGGGGCGAACTGTATTGGCGCGAAACAGCCACGGGCCCGCCGCGTCAGCGACACGGCGCCTCGTCTTCTCCCAACGGCCTCGGTTCCCGCGGGGAATCATTGGCAAGGTTGCCGCCGGTCAGCCTTGCCATTGATTCCTCACGGGCGGCGCGTCACGGGACGACGTGCCGACGCCTCCCCTCCCTCGCACGCGTACACACGGGTGCGGCGCGGCTATATAGCCGGTGGCCTGCACTCGCCTGTGCCCACACCAGCCCCGCCCCTCGCCGCCGCCCAGCTCCTCCCTCTCCCTACCTCTCCCGAGCGCCGCCCAGCCCCTCCCTCTATCTCTCTACCTCTCCCGAGCCCGTCGCCTTGGCGGAACGCTACCCCGGAGACGAGGCGGCGGCCAACGGCTTCGGCCGCCGTTCGCTTCGTGAACAGGAGTCCTGGCTCCTGTTCCAGGCGAACATCCCGGTGCCGCCGGACATGCGCGCTGGGCCGACGGGGTGGAGGCGTAGCGCCGGGGGAGTGCCCATTCCCCCGTTGCCCGACGCCGTGGCGAAGCCGAAGTACTTCGCCGAGGAAGTCGAGGTCGTGCGCGCCTCCCTCACTGACGCCCAACTCTTCCTCCCCCAGTACGCCGCCGACAACCACGCGGCTTGGGCGGCGTATTTCGAGCGCCGCCAGCAGCAGCGCTTGGCGTCCACCAACGGCGCGCCGGTGGTCGGCGGCCGGCAGAACAGCGAGGGGCGCCACCTGTGGTGGGGCGTCCCCGGCCGCACACTCGAGGGCGTGCTGACGTACCTCGAGGGCGGCAACGACCCGCCGTTGGCGTACCCGGCGAGGGCGGCCGCCCCGGCGCAGCACCGACGCGTCGGGCCATGGGCGCCAAGGAGGTTCGGGTCCTCCTCCTCTTCTTCCTCCTCCCGATCTTCATCGCACTCCTCCGGCACTCCGGCCCTGCTCGGCGTCAAGGCCGAGCCCGCGGCGGAGACGCCGCTCGGCCGGCGCACTCGCAGCGCCGGCATCGTCATCAACGAGGGCGGCCGGCGCGCCTACTCGTCGGCTCCTCCTTCGCGCTTCGTCAAGCCAAAGACGGAGCCGGGGCTCGCGCCGGTGAAGAAGGAGCCGGCCGCGCCGGTGACGACGGAGCTCGACGACGACGACGCGGCCCTGGAATGGGCGTGCAGGGACTCCATAGCGATGGAGAAGGAGCGCTTGGAGAAGGTGAAGGAGCGCCAGCGCGCCGCCCTGCTTCGCTTCGCGGAGCGTCGACGCGGCTGCGATGAAGGCGGAGTCGTCGTCATCTGCGACAGCGACGACGATGCGCCGCCACCAGTCCGCCATGGCGACGCCGTGCAGGGGTCCAGCAGGGGCGCCCGCGTCAAGGAGGAGAAGGCCGACGACGATGATGGCGGCGACGGCGGCGACTTCAGCCAGTTTTTCCTTTAGATTAGTTTATGTATATGTTCTATGTAATGAAAATCCGCGAACTTCGCCGAAATGTGCCGAAATTTATCGTGTTTGGCCGAATTTTATCGTGTTTAAGCTGAACTTTTTTTATTTTAAAACGTGCCTGGGGCGGCCCTGGGGCCGGCGGCTAGGGACCAACTCGCCCCCAAGCCTAATTTTTGCGCCGGCTCACCCTTAGGCGGCGATTTTAGGCGTCCCCTGAAGGGCCAACGGCTGGAGATGCCCTTATAGCCAAACCAAAGATCCACATGGATTAGGGGTACACCAAACGGAGGCCCGATTGTATCCCGTGGGTGCAATCTAAACAATTAGAGTTCACCAAAATTTTGGTCATGCAGTAACATTAGTCATGCCAAAATTTTGGCGTGGCTAGTTGCGGCTTTAACCAAACTGTCCTGGCAAAGTCAAGTTTGCCACGTGACAATGAGTGTCACTAGGATTAGATCTGGTTCTATTTTTTCTTTCTAAAATATGCACAAGCCTGCATGTATTGAAGAGAGAAGAGGCTAGAGAAGCCAAAGGTACAATGACACCGCCACCACAGATTACATCCGTGCTTTTAGCAAAGCTACCCTACCCCGGGAATACAGAGAAAAAGGAGACCATTACAAGCTAGGATGCCCACTCAACACATCGAGAAAAGATGCACATCGATCTCCCCGAAGAATACAAGCCAACATTCAAGCGTTCTCTTCCAGTTTGATATTACAGATGAACGTAGTGACAGTGAAATCGGTCAAATCTTGGGTATAGGATCCCGGTTGATGAACTTTTTCCATTTTCTGCAAACTTTTTACAAAGTCATTTTTTTGTCAAATCCATGATTTTTTTTGTCAAATCGATGAACTTTTCTCATTTTCATGAAATGAACTTTTTTTCAACATCTTATGAACTTTTTCAAATTTGTGATCTTTTTTCAGACTTGTAGTTATTTTCAAGTTCGTTAATTTTTTTTATAATTATTGAGCATTTTCAATTTCATGAACATTTTTTAATTCTTGAACTTTCATTCGAATAGACCAACTTTTTTTCAAGTTTAGGAACTATTTGTGAAATCTGTGAACTTTCAAATTTTGTTCTCATTTTTTCAAGGTTTTTCCAAAATGTTTTCAAATAATTCAAAAATCAAGT
The DNA here is from genome assembly GCF_003073215.2 of Triticum urartu. NCBI lineage: Eukaryota > Viridiplantae > Streptophyta > Magnoliopsida > Poales > Poaceae > Triticum > Triticum urartu. The sequence continues at coordinate 651,308,183 of NC_053028.1, read as the reverse complement.
GATACAGTAATAGTATCACGCAAATAATAGCGCATCTACAATTGTTCTTAAATTTTTGCGCTGCAATTAGTCACTAGAATCCAGTGGTTCTAGTGGTTAGTGATACGTCTCTAACGTATCTATAATTTTTGATTGTTTCATGTTGTTATATGATCATTCTTGAATGTTTTATATTCATTTTATAACAACTTTATATCATTTTTGGGAGTTAATCTATTGACATAGTGCCCAGTGCCAATTGTTGTTCTTTACTTTTTTTACTTCATAGAATATCAGTACCAAACGAAGTCCAAATGCCGCAAAACTTTTTGGAGATTTTTTTCTGCCCAGAAGACAACTTGGGAGCCAAGGAAATGCCAGAGGGGAGGCCCGTGGGCCCACTACACACCTAGGCACTCCAAAGGCCCCTAGCGTGCCCTGATGGGTAGTGGGGCCCACAGAGGTCCTTTTCACCGCCTCTTAGCTCTATAAATACCCAAATATTTCAGAAACCCTAGGTGAGTCAACGAAACACAATTCCAAATGCCACAAGTTCCAGAACCACGAGATCCAATCTAGAGCCCTATTCCGCACCTTGCTGGAGGGGAACACGATCACAGAGGGGTTCATCATCCTCACTGGTGCTCCTCCGATGATGCGTGAGTAGTTTACCACAGACCTACGGGTCCGTAGACAGTAGCAGCTAGATGAATTTCTCTCTCTTTTTGATTCTCAATACAATGTTCTCGTCGATGTACTTGGAGATCTATTTGATGTAATGACCTTTGCGGTTTGTTTGTTGGGATACGATGAATTGTGAGTTTATGATCAGTTCTATCTATGAATATTATTTGAGTCTTTTTTGATCTCTTATATGCATGATTCTTATTGCCTCGTATTTCTTCTCCTAAACTTTGGTTTGGTTTGGCCAACTAGATTGATTTTTCTTGCAATGGGAAGAGGTGCTTCGTGATGGGTTCGATTTTGCGGTGTCCTCACTCGGTGACAGAAGGGGTAACGAGGCACGCATGTATCGTTGCTATTAAGGATAAAAAGATGGGGGTCTATTCCTACATGAATAGATCTTGTCTACATCATATCATCGTTTTTATTATATTACTCCGTTTCTCCATGAACTTAATACACTATATGCATGCTGGATAGCGGTTGATGTGTGGAGTAATAGTAGTAGATGCTGACAGGAGTCAGTCTACTAATTTTGAACATGATGCCTATATACATGATCATTGCCTTGAATATCGTCATAATGATTTGCTCTTCTATCAATTGCCCAGCAGTAATTTGTTTACTCACCGTATGCTATTTTCTGGAGAGAAGCCACTAGTGGGATCTACGGCCCCCGGTTCTATTTTCTATCATATTGTTTTCAGGTCTATTATTCCAAAAACCCAAAAATACCTTTCTGCACTTTTTCTTTCTTTATTTTATTTTGTGTTTTCGATAGATCTATTTATCCAATCTCATACGATTTAATCTATCTCAATACCGAGAAGCAATTGACAACCCCTCTTACGCATTGGATTGCAAGTATTTATTATTTGTGTGCAAGTACTGTTTACATAGTGTTGCTTCACTAGTAGAAAAAGGGTCAAATGTGAAGCACATTAGTGCCGGTTTGAATTTGAGCCGGCACTAATGTGTCCATTAGTGCCGGTTCCAACAGCTAGGCGGGCGGACATCATTAGTACCGGTTCGTGGCGAACCTTTAGCACCGGTTCGTGCCACGAACCGGTACTAAAGTGAGTGGTGGCAGGATGTTGTCAGTCCATGGCCCCTCCAGCACCTTTAGTACCGAGTTGTATCACGAACCGGTATTAAAGGTTGTCCTACATACACCCTTTGTCCACCCAAGCTCGCTATGTTCTTCCCCTTTCCCCTCTCCTCTCTGTTCTTTCCCTCTTCCTCTCAAGCTCATCACATATTTTGCCCAAAATTTTTCAAGATTTGAAGGCCCCCATCCATTCAAATGATCACAAAGGTTAGCAACTTTGTCCTTTCATCTCTCATTGCTAGATTAGCTCGTGCAATGCTTTATATAGTGATTGATTTTTGAGTTTAGTAATTTGGGAGGAATTATATATATGTGCTAGTGTTTGATTTATATGCAATTTGAGATCAAAAATAACACTTAGTTTGCATATGTAGGTGTGGTTTACTTAGTGCCTTCTAAATCTCCGTCGTAACCACCGTCGATCGCCCGCAACGTCCCGTCGCCGGCACCACCTTGTGGTGAGCCTCTTTTTCATGAATGTTTTATATAAAAAATTGATGTTTGTGTGATTTGGATATATAGTTACTCGTATAATTATCTTACCCATACATTGTTTGTTATGCATAGTGCCATGGTTTTGATATCCGTCCCCGTCCGCCCTCGTCCGGGTTATGATTCGGATGTGGTATATTCTCTTTTAAAACTATTTGTTGCATTTCGTGTTTATGACAAGTTATGCCCATCAAGTTGACATAGATATTTATATGTAGGAGGTAGTTGAACCGGAAATTTCAACCGACCCTATTGTCGAGAGGTTAAATTTAGTTGAAAGAGAAAACGAGGATTTGAAGGAAAAATTGAAAAGAATTGAGGGGAGAAGATGGAATTGGAGTTGCATGTTGCCGATGTCGTCGTTGATCACAAGATTAAGATGGAGAAAATGCGCTTGAAGATTAGAAAGATTAGAAAATATGCCATTCATAGTGAGGCTTGGTATCATTATGCTGTTGGATCAATTGTTACCTTAGTTGCGATCTTGATCGCATTTGTTGTTGCATTTAAATTCTTTAGTTAGAGAGTTATTTGTTTGTTGCATTTAAGTGTTGTATGAACTTTATGTATTGTATTAATTTGGTGTTTTCGGTGCTGTGTATTGAAGATGAGCCGGCAATGGATGTACGATGACCGATGCTCTCCCGAGTTCATTAATGGCGTGCATACTTTTCTGCTTGCGGTTGAGGCAAACAAGCGAGCGGATGGTTTTATGCCTTGTCCATGTGCTAGTTGTAAGAATGGTCACAATTACTCTACGTCAAGAACCATTCACGTCCACCTGTTTGAGTCCGGTTTCATGCCCCACTATAATGTTTGGACCAAGCACGGAGAAAGAGGGGTTATGATGGAAGACAATGAAGAAGAAGAGGACGACGACAGCTATCCTGGCCATGGGTTCCCTGAATACGATGATACAACAGTGAGGGAAGAAGCTGAGCCGGCAATGCGGGAAGAAGCTGAAGAAGAGGCATCGGATGAGCCCGTTGATGATCTAGGTCGGGCCATTGCCGATGCAAAGAGAAACTGCGCAAGTGATTTGGAGAAGAAGAAGTTGCAGCGCATGTTAGAGGAGCACAAAAAATTGTTGTACCCGAATTGCGAGGTGACAAGAAAAAGCTGGGCACCACACTGGAATTGCTGCAATGGAAGGCAGAGAATGGTGTATCTGACAAGGGATTTGGAAAGTTGCTGGTAATGATAAAGGATATGCTTCCAGAGGACAACGAATTGCCCAAGAGTACGTACGAAGCAAAGAAGGTTGTCTGCCCTCTAGGGTTAGAGGTGCAGAAGATACATGCATGCCCTAATGATTGCATCCTCTACCGCGGTGAGTACGAGGATTTGAACGCTTGCCCGGTATGTGGTGCATTGAGCTATAAGATCTGCCGCGATGACCCTGGTGATGTCGAGGGCCGGCGCCCCAGGAAGAAGATTCCTGCCAAGGTGATGTGGTATGCTCCTATAATACCACGGTTGAAACGTTTGTTCCAAAACAAAGAGCATGCCAAGGTGATGCGATGGCACAGAGAAGACCGTAAGAAAGACGGAAAGTTGAGAGTACCCGCTGACGGGTCGCAGTGGAGAAAAATCGAAAGAAAGTACGGGAAGGAGTTTGCAGATGACGCAAGGAGCGTATGGTTTGGTCTAAGCGCAGATGGCATTAATCCTTTTGGGGAGCAGAGCAGCAACCATAGCACCTGGCCTGTGACTCTATGTTTGTATAACCTTCCTCCTTGGTTGTGCATGAAGCGGAAGTTCATTATGATGCCAGTGCTCATCCAAGGCCCTAAGCAACCCGGCAACGACATTGATGTGTACCTAAGGCCATTAGTTGAAGAACTCTTATAGCTGTGGAATGGAACAGGTGTACGTGCGTGGGATGAGCACATGGGGGAAGAATTTGAACTAAAGGCGTTGCTGTTCGTGACCAACAATGATTGGCATGCTCTCAGTAACCTTTCAGGACAGACAAACAAGGGATACCGCACATGCACACATTGTTTGGACGATACTGACAGTATATATTTGGCTAATTGTAAGAAGAATGTGTACCTGAGACATCGTCGATTTCTTCCGAGCAGGCATGCCGTAAGAAAGAAAGCCAAGCATTTCAAAGGTGAGGCGGATCACCGGACGAAGCCTCGCCACCGTACTGGTGCTGATGTACATGATACGGTCAAGGATTTGAAGGTAGTCTTTGGAAAGGGTCCTGGTGGACAACCTGTTCCGAATGACGTTGACGGACGCGCACCCATGTGGAAGAAGAAATCTATATTTTCAGACCTGCCCTATTGGAAAGACCTAGAGGTCCACTCCGCAATCGAGGTGATGCACGTGACGAAGAATCTTTGCGTGACCCTGCTTGGCTTCTTGGGCGTGTATGGGAAGACAAAAGATACACCCGAGGCACGGGAGGACCAGCAACGTATGCACGGAAAAGACGGCATACATCAGGGTCATGCCAGCTACGCTCTTACCAAAGAAGAGAAGGAAATCTTTTTTGAATGTCTACTCAGTATTAAGGTACCGTCTGGCTTCTCGTCGAATATAAAGGGAATAATAAACATGGCAGAGAAAAAGTTTCAGAACCTAAAGTCTCATGACTGCCACGTGATTATGACGCAACTGCTTTCGATTGCATTGAGGGGGCTTCTACCGGAAAACGTTCGATTAGCCACTGTGAAGCTATGTGCATTCCTCAATGCAATCTCTTAGAAGGTAATCGATCCAGAAATCATACCAAGGTTAGAGAATGATTTGGTGCAATGTCTTGTCAGTTTCGAGTTGGTGTTCCCACCATCCTTCTTCAACATCATGACGCACGTCCTAGTTCACCTATGCGAAGAGATTAACGTTTTGGGTCACGTATTTCTACACAATATGTTCCCCTTTGAGAGGTTCATGAGAGTCTTAAAGAAATATGTTCATAACTGTGCTAGGCCAGAAGGAAGCATCTCTAAGGGCCATGAAAATGAGGAGGTCATTGAGTTTTGTATTGACTTTATTCCTGACCTTAAACCGATTGGTGTTCCTGAATCGCGGCATAAGGGTAGACTGGATGGAAAAGGCACGCTAGGAGGGGATCAAATAATATGTATGAACGGACATTCTCTAACTGAAGCACACTACACAGTTCTACAGAATTCCGCCTTGGTGGCTCCGTATATGGACGAACACAAGAATTTTCTGCGCTCCAAACAACCGGAGTGGTCTGATGACTGGATTACATGTGAACAAACCAGGAGTTTCGCCGGCTGGTTGCAGACACGTACCATGCATGACGCCTCTATTGAAGATGACATGTACTCGCTGTTCCAGTTACCATCTTCGAATATAATGACTTTCAAAGGGTATGAGATAAATGGTAATACATTTTACACGATCGCCCAAGATAAGAAGAGCACCAACCAAAACAATGGTGTCCGCTTTGATGCAACAACCAAGACGGGAAAGAAAATATATTATTGTTACATAGAGGAGATATGGGAACTTGACTATGGACGTGGTTTGAAGGTCCCTTGTTTCGGTGCAAATGGGTCAATATGACACGAGGCAGAGTAACGGAAGACCGGCAATATGGAATGACAACAGTGGATCTCAACAATCTTGCGTATGCAGACGAACCATTCTTCCTAACTAATGATGTGGCACAGGTTTTCTATGTGAAGGATATGTCTACCAAGCCGAGAAAAAGAAAAGATAAGGAAGCGAATGCATCATACGATGAGCCAAAGCACACATAGTTCTTTCTGGGAAGAGAAACATCATGGGAGTGGATGACAAGACAGACATGTCAGAAGATTATGAAAAGTTTGATGAAATTGCTCCATTCACAGTGAATATTGACCCGAGCATCCAGTTAAATGATGAATATTTTCCATGCCTACGGCGCAAAGGGACACACGCGAAGAAAACATTTCACACCCAAAGATCTGGGATGTGATCGGCTTCACTATCATCACCTTCTTCTGTGTTTCACACCCAGGAGGGAATCTCTGTAATAGTTAGGGTAGTTATGTGTTTTGGCATTTGAAACGCGAAGAAATTTTATGTGCAAACAAATTCTTTCATGCATTTACTGTTTTTTCAGCTAAATGACCCTGAAATTGAAAAGCATTTCAAATGAACTCAGAAAAGGTTGAAAGTTGGCATGGTATCATAATTTCACCCACATAGCATGTGCAAAAAAGTAGAAAGTGTTACCGCAAAAACTGGATGCACTTTGTGTACAAAATGGACAATCTCTTTCGAAGCATCAAGGTTTCGGACAAAAACTCATCCGTTACAAAGGCATTTCATTTTTTAAATAACCTAAGCATTACCGAATTGAATATAATGATAAAACACACTAATATTAAACATAAAAAGAATCACTGAAAAATCTATTTTCAAAGTTAAGTTATTCACAAACTAGTGATTCACACAAATTTCAAATAATTCAAAATTTAAACTATTCAAATTTGTAAACTACCGGCACTAACAGAAAGTTTGTAAATTTTTTGTACCTAAAGCAAACATATTCACAAAGAAACTCTAAATACAGCAAAAAACAACTCAAAAATAAAAAAAAAAATAAAGCAAAAAACATAAAGCAAAAAAAGCCCGCCTACTGCGCCACAACGGCCTGCATACGACTAGAAATCCAACCTGTTGTTGGGGCACGATGCAGGCCCGCAAAGGCCCAGTAGGCCCATAGGGCAGCACAGAACATTTAAGCCCAGTAGGCCTGCTTTGGAGAGGAGCTCGAGAGAGCTACCGCACTGGGGCTTATAAACCAGTGCGGACGCCCCTCGGCTAGCGAGGTGGGACTAAACATTTCGCACTGCACCTGCACCAGCGCCCCCCCTTTAGTACCGGGTGGTGGCTCAAACCGGTACTAAAGGGGGGGGGGGGTCTTTAGTACCGGTTGGAGCCACCACCCGGTACTAAAGGGGTGTCGTTCCCGCCGCTTGGCCTGGCCAAAACAGACCTTTAGTACCGGTTGATGGCTTCAACCGGTACTAAAGGTTGTTCTATATAAGAAAACACTTCAAAAAATTTGTCAGTTTCTCATCTCTCCCTCTGCTTCTTTCTCCTATGCCCCCTCGCCGCTGCCCCTGGTCGTCGCCCCCGTCGCCGTCCGTCGCCGTCCATCGTCGTCCCTGTCCCCATCCCCGTCGCCGCGTCGCGCCCTGTCGCCGCGCCCTGCCCCGTCCTCCCGTCGTCCCCGCCCGGCCCGTCCCCGTCCCCGTCGTCGCCACCCCGTCCCCATCCCCGTCGTCACCGTCCGTCTCCGTCCCCATCACCGCCCCCCGTCGTCGCACCTCGCCGGTGAGCTCCTGCCCCGTCCACACACACACACACACTCACACACAGTGTTATAGAAATATTAGAAATGTTAGTTATATAGAAATGTTTTTTAGTTATAGAAATATTAGAAATGTTAGTTATATAGAAATGTTTTTTAGTTATAGAAATATTAGAAATGTTAGTTATATAGAAATGTTAGTTATATTAGAAATGTTAGTTATATAGAAATGTTTTTTAGTTATAGAAATATTAGAAATGTTAGTTTTAGTTATAAAATTTAGAATTTACATATACGAAATCACAATCCATCATTTAAAAAAATCCTCTTTCCACTACACCTAAACTTTTCCTTTCCAACAAGCAACTTCTGAAATATCCAATTACTCATATGAAAAGCAATCACTTTTCCCGAAACCTAACATAGTCAAGAGCCCCACACATTTGTGGTTTATAGAGCATTCGTCATAAGGTTCACATCTGAGTTCTCATATTCACAACAATATTTGGGTAAAAAGATGTTTGATTTGGCAACACTGAACAAATGTTTCAAGGCCAAACAGTAAGAATTAAAAATGTTCACGTAATTCACAAAAACAAATTCTTTTGTACCAATCAAAAAAGTGTTCACGTATTTAAAAAAATTCAACACAATTTAGAAAGAAATGTTTATCTAATGTAAAAATATGTTCGCGTAATTCAAAAACATCTTTCTTACCATGCAAACAAAAAATGGTGACATTTTAAAAATGTTCACGTGTTTAAAAAGTAGGTTCATGATATTTTATATGTTTATGTAATATAAAAAATGTTCTCGTAGGTTAAAGAAAATGTTTTGCATTATTTGAAAAAAATGTTCAAGTGTTTTTGAAACAAATCTTTTACAGATATTCAAAAACATGCCCCAAACATGTATTTTCAAAATTTGTTAATCATGTATTCATAAAATGTTTAACATGTGGCAAATATGTTACTCATGTACAAAAATAATGTACAACATGTAGTGAAAAAAGTCGACAAATATTTGAAAACAAGAAAGAATTGAAAGTAAAAAATATGCATAGAAAGGGAAAAACAAGACCCGGTAAAGAACCCAGACAAGAAAAATTAAAAATGGAAGAAAAAGAAACAGCCCAAAATAAGAAAAACCAAACATGGAAAGGCAAACAAAAAAAGAAAAACCGAAGCAAAGCACACCGAACCGAAAGAAACCAGCGCACACAAAAAAAGGGCGCTACCTTCGCGCGCAGAAAAACTGCTTGCTGCGTCGGCATGTTCGTGTGAACGCTGAAGGCGAGATGGAGTTCTTTCTCGCAGCAAGGTATTACATTAACACGTTTTTGTAATTTAATTTAAGCTAAAAAATGTCTTCCATTAAGGAAGAAAGAGTGTATTAATTAGCCCTTCGGTCATCCACAGGTGGGCCTCTTGGCCACGTGCATGACACGTGATAAAGCCCCAATCGCTCCATGCCCCAATGCATGGAGGACGTATTTGGTGCAACCCAAGTCCAAAACTGGGGGAGACTCGCGTGAGATCACACATTTAGTTGAGATCTTGAGATCAACCCCAAAAGAAAATTTAGACATTTTGAAAAAACCTGAAATTATTTGTCTAACATTCATGTGGGGTATGTCTACAGCTCAGGAAAAAAATAAGCTCAAAACTCGCTATACATTTAAACATTCAAAAAAGACAAATTTGAATGTGAATAGTAGCAGCTTTGGGTGAATAGTACTTTGACACTATTCCCATATGATTTTCTTTTCTATTAATGTAAGTTGAATTAGGAGCTGAAACTTTTTGCACTTGTGCATCAAACATTTATGTGTGTCTACAAAAAATTTGCGAACGTTTGAACATGTAATTTTTGTTTTTCAAAAGAAAATCTCATAGATCTAGGTGAGATCTCACCCAAGTCTCGCCCGTCCAAAACACATGCAAAGACTTTCCAAAAAATTTGAAAATAACTGAGTAGATGTACACAATATATATCTGTCAAGTCGTAAAAGTTAGCTAAAAATGTAACTTAGACCTCAAGAAACAAAAAAAAATCGTGCCATGAATGCAGTTAATTTAAACTATGTTGTGAATTGGGCTTATTAGCACTACCGCAGCTGATATATTTTTTTGTGAGTAAAAACTTGTATTATTCAAACAATATCCTGATTAAAATGAACGTTGCTAAGCTCAAGCGCTCCCGGTGGACTAGAGCCCAACCATGCTACAGTTCTCCTTTCAATTCTAGCAAAGTCAAGCCAAATAGTCTGCTACAGAATTTTGGATACGCTTAATACAAGTAACAAGTTTTATGAAGAGAAAGCCATATTTAATCTCCGCCACTAATGAAGCAAACACCGATTTATCAGGGTCATCATCTCCAAGAAAATTGGTAAATCTGAACGTTGAATAGAAGAGAATGTTCTTCCACACAGGCACAAAATTCACCTTCCGTAGCATCCCTACAAGAGAAAAGAGTTCTGCAGGAAGAGTAGATTATGTTTCTTGTGGCATCTAGAAGTACCATCCCTGCTCCCGCACTTCCGTCAGCCGCCTAGGAGCCATCAGTATTCAGACTGACCCAATTCTCAAGCATAGCGGTCCACTTACATGTGTTCCCATCATTTCTTCAGAGCAATTTTTGGAGTTTCATAATCCAACACAGCAGGCCGTTTCCCTTTGATTGGATCGCAGATAGAAGCTTGTTTAATACTCATCATATATAGATTGTATGTGCTTGACAGAAAACGTTTGGAAACTTCCAAAGGCGGGACTGGATTGAAATGAACCACTTCATTCCTTACATGCCAACATTGCCATAGCGTAAACAATAGCATACATCGTTCAGTTTCATTCAACGGTTGCAAAGCATCCATGAACCTTTTTGGACCGTTATGTTGTACGTCTTTTAGGTTTGTCGAAGGCCAAATAGTGTTCATCCAAGTCCACAAATTAACTGAATTTTGGCATCTACACAGCGTATGGAAAATGTGCTCAGGTTCTCTTTTGCAAATCGGACACAGGTCTGATTCGTCCAAACATCTCTTCTTCTTATTAGGCCATGTTGAGAGTGAGTTGGTGGCCATACGCCATTCAATTATTTTTACTGTATGCAAGGTTGTCAGAATCACAATTTTGAATCGGATAGGAGCTCCCATGCTAGGATCTCAAATTGTAGAATCTTAACTATGAGGATCATAGAAACATGGATTCTATGAACTAAAATCATAGAAGAGGGGTTAGTTTGGATCGTAAAGACATAGAATCATACAATAGAATTGCGATTCTGACAACCTTGACTGTAGGTGGAACATTTTCTTCCATGAAATCCCAACACCACATAGCACCATCAGGGGAAGAACTTGCGGCTGATTCGGATGCCCTTGAGGACTCATCAAAAGAAAACTTGTAGGTCGATCATGCCGAGAAAGATCCTAGACGCTCCAGACTCCAAGCAATAGTGTCGTCCATCTGCCTTGGAGAGGCCCGAACTTTTATGATCTCATCAGCGTCACAAGGGGAAAAGTAGGTCTCAACCAAATATGCCTTCGAAGAACTACTAATATTTAACAAATCCGACACAGAACAGAACTTGCAGCTGCCTTGCGGAGAGATAGGTTTATAAGAGTGCGGTCGTGGGATCCAGTTGTCACCCCAAATTCGAATGTTCCGGCCATTGCCAAATCTCCACATCAACCCCTCCTTCAACAGTTCTAGTCTGATGCTAATAGCTTGCCAAGAGGAAGATGGATTACCAAAAAATTGTGTCCTCAAGTTTCCCGTGTGGGTAATAATGAGATTTCAAAATATGAGCACACAAACTATCCGGCTTAACCAAAATTCTCCACTCTTGCTTCACTAATAAAGCTTGGTTGAACAAGCGAAAGTCATAGAATCTGGTACCACCTTTATTTGTTGACTGCTGCAGTTTGGCCAAAGACTTCCAATGAACTTTCCTTTTCCCCTTCTTCGCTCGAACCAAACTTGTAAGATCATCACAAACTTGTTGTCATCTCTCAATTCAGTTATGATCCATGTTTTGATCCTTGTTGTGGTCTCTGAATTCAGTTATCCCTGTTATGATCCTTGTTGTAAAATTTGTTTGAATTTATCTATCCCAGTTCTAGTACTAGTCCAATGTGTTTTATTGGTAACAACTTGCGAAGTTCCTATTTTATTGGGAACTAGCTCGTGAAGTTCCTATTTTATTGGAACTAGCTTACCAACAACATGACAAATACTGCAAACTAGGAACTAGCTTGCCAAAAACATGGCACAAACTGTAAACTGGAAACTAACATTCTCACACACTAAACTACATATATAGTTCATGTGATTCCATGGCGAAGTTTCCTCCCGACCCCGTGCGGCCGCCGCCGGGCCGCACCGGGCGGCCACATCCCGATCTCCCCTCGACTCCCCGTGCACCCCCCTCCCTCCGCCGCCGCCGGCAACGTCGCTGGGCGAAGGCCCCGTGGCGCGGCGGCGGCGGACCTCCTCTGGCGTCCTGAGATCTGAGGCGGCGGCGGCCTGATTCAGATCTCCCTCCCGACGAGGATGGCGGGCAGCGGCGGCCGGGGCGCGACGGGGGTTTGGCTGCAGCCGGCGGGAGTAGTACGAGATGGCGGCAGCGGCGGCCGGGGCGCGTCTCGGGCTGCCGGTACGTCTTCAAACTGCTGCATCTCATCGGATTCGACGACGGCTCGCTGAAGCACTCCGGGTCTGCATGGCATCACGAGGATTATGGCGGTGGTGGTCATCTCCTACGTCGGAGGTGGTCGACCTGAGACTGGATGATCGGATCTCGTGATCTGTAATCTAGTCCCGGCTACGAGTTGGGGAGACATAGTTGCCAGTGAAAACCGAGCCGATGGCGGACGATGGCGGCGTTCTGCGCCGTTACCTTGATGAAGGCATCGTTTTGTAACTACTGTCGACCCACTCGTGCTGCTCCGGGGGAAACCCTATGATCTGGTTTTCCAGTTCGGACGATGGCGGCATTGCGGTGTCATTTCTCTCTTGGGAGCATCGTTTGTGGAGCAGCGCTGGAAGTCAGAGGCAGGAGGTGGAGTGGCTTCGTCTTGCATGGAGCTTCGGTGGAGATGTCAAGTCATGCCTGACCGACAGGTGCTACGCCTTGTCATGCCTGGTCGGCAGGTGCTACGCACGACAGATCTTCCAAGGACTTCAGGCTGTGTCGGCTGGTGGTACTTGGCAGCATGGTGCTGAGGTGTATCAGTGGCGACCCGACGTGCTCAGCTATGTGCGCGCAGGGAGGAGGTGCCGTTGGGCGTCGTGGTGGCGACGACGATAGCTAGACCGAGCAAGGTTGATGCATCACTACAGTTCTGAAGATGGAGCGGTGGCAGTTGGCGGCGGCGGCCTCTGAGAGCACGCCGGACCAGTGTGTGCCCCAAACCCGGCAAGTGGCTAGGTTGGAGTCTCAGGTCTTAGATGTTAGGCTTGGCTGCAATGTCTGTTTGGTATTAGGCCCAGGCTATCTGCGCCCCTTCATCAGCTGGATAGGTGTAGCGACAGTCTATTGCTTAGACGGTGGCTTTAGTCTTACTGTTGTATCACTTTGTAAGGTCTTGTGAGAATAATTAATAAAGTGGCCGTATGCATCGCCCAGATGCAGAGGCCGAGGGTCATCATCCTTTTCTAAAAAAACATTCTCACACACTAAACTACATATATAGTTCATACCATAGCACAAATAGAGTAGCATAGTTCATACAACACCAGAAATATAGGTAGTTATCATAGTGCATACAACAGAACAAATATAGGCAGGTAGCATAGGGCATACAACATCACTAATGTAGACTAACTCTCAGCCACTCAGCTAAATGACATCTTCCTCATCACAAATCCCCTTGATCTTCTTCAGCTTGCCCTTGTAAATTTCCCTAACTTTAAGTAGCTCAGAAATGGCTATCTCTAGCTGCTTCTTCTCCTTTTTATCTTATCCCTCTCCTTAATCACCTCAATCTTGTCATTGGTTAGCTATTTTTTATCCTTCTCCTAGTTTTGGAGTTCAGTCTTGAGCAGATGCATCTCCTTCTTGATTCCATCTCCTATCCCGCTTCAGCTAATGTTGCTCATTTCTCATATTTCCGGTCAATTCTCCTTGCACTTTATGAATGGCCTTCAGATCACTTATGACATATTGCTTCTTGTCCAGTTGCTTCTCCAAGGCTTCAGTGTCCTCGGACATTATTCTCTTGTGAATTTCTTGATATGTCCTTTGCACTTGTTCATCTTGTTCACATCAGCAACAAGGGTGGTGTACGGAAGGTGCAATGTGTTAACCTTGTCTTGAAGCTTGAGCACTACCTTTGCATGATCAGGCCCTTCCTGGGTTCTAGCAAGACAACATTCTTCATATGTTCTCCAAAGCTTCTGAAGAGCTTTTTTCATAGCTTCAGGAGACTCTATATCAACCCATTGAATATAGCCACACTTACCTAGCTGCAATACTAAACAATTGAAAAGGCATTAACACTGAACCATAAGCAACTAAAATATAAATGAATTAAGACATTTACTCAAATCATTCACACTACCTCTGTTAACAGAATTAAGACATTTGCCAAAATAAATAAGACAATTAGCATTTGTCAACCGGCCAAAAATTCAAATTGAGACTTGCCTGGCTATCATATAATTCACATTTACTAACAATTAATGGTACCACAACTCAAATCATTTACATTACCAAAGAATGGTACAATAGAGATAACTGCTAACTGCATTAATACATTTGGCCAAAATACTAAGACAATTGGCATTTCGAATTTGGTATTTGGCAAAGAATTACAATCACTTGCCATTTGGGAAAAAATCATATTAACACTAGCCTACATGTTATATGATTCACAATTAACACTGCTCATATCACTAACAATGGAGTTAATGTTCATCATAGAGATAACTAAATTCAGAGCAACTGCACACATTTGGCCAAATAATGCAGTAAAAAAATGTAGAAACACTTGGCTTGCATTCGCCGACTGAATCTTGTTCTGAATGCACACAATTAGTACTTACTCAACTAAATAGTATTTCCAAAAGTACACAAATTATGAAAACTATTAACATAACAAAGATTAACACAGAGGAAAAGAGCAGGGCATGGATTGCTGCTTAATTCTTTACCACATATATAAACCTCCTTCCAGTTAGGCTACCTTAAAATGCTAATAATTTCTTGGCAACTTTTCGGTGGTAGCAAAGAACATGGTCCTCCTCTGTTTCCACATCATCTTTAAAGTCCGAGTCACCTATGGTTATAAGGGGCTACATTGAGTTCAAAAGGAATTGGGAGTGGCCAAATGTAATGGTTCAGGTCCAAATCACCACGAATAGAAAATCCCCAAATCCTACCAACAACCTAACCCTAGCCTACCAGACAGAGTACATTAGATGCTTACATCAAAGTCGAACTGCACCATGTCGTCATCGCTGCTCTCCTCTCCATCTTTCTGGGAACGCATTGCGGCCCGACGGCGAAGGTGAGTGGCGTCGTCGGCAGCAGCACAAAGTTGGAGAGAGGAGAGGGAGCGCGAGAGAGGAGTGAGGGAGAGTTGGACTGTTTCTCTTTACCGGAACGTTCCGACCGGCGCGGTCGGACCGGCCGTCGACGGCCCTTACACGTGCGCCATCTCCCCTCTCGCCACGTGG
This sequence comes from Triticum urartu, assembly GCF_003073215.2. Lineage (NCBI taxonomy): Eukaryota > Viridiplantae > Streptophyta > Magnoliopsida > Poales > Poaceae > Triticum > Triticum urartu. The sequence continues at coordinate 651,292,948 of NC_053028.1, read as the reverse complement.
ATGATTGGCCACATCAAAACATGCTAAAAAGGTTAGTGTTTTTTTTGCCGATGTTAGATTTTTGGTGCGGTGCAAAATGCAGCGTTTTGTAAAGTAGTGTTTTTTGCTAATTGTGACGCAATCGTGATGGGTTTTGTGCATTTTAATCGTACATCTGTATTACACAACAAAAGGCCGGTCCAGATGATTAGTGGGGTAGCGAATTCTAGTACTACATGAGTAGTACATTGGTTCGAACTTTGAAAACCTCATGGAGGATTGTAACGCCCAGACACACCGGCCGGTGGTCGTTACTCCTGGCAGGATCTAGACTAGCCCAATAAATCAATACTAGTCTTTTCTGCGTACTTTTGTCCTTATTCGTGCGCACCCGGGAGCAACTTTCCGGTTGGTCACCCATTCTGACACTACTTCAAGCTGAGAGCATCTCCAACAGCCGCGCAACGCGCGCGCGCTAAAAGTCGTGATACAGCACTGGGTTAGCCAGCTTTTGTGCGCAGCGGTGCGCTGGCTCCAGCGGCCGCCGCAAATTAAAGCGCGCCCACGCCGCTCCAGCAGGCGCGCTATATTTCAGTTTTTTCTACTACATATTTGGTTTCTTAAATAGTTCTCCTACTACATATTTGGTTTCATAGATAGTTCTCCTACTACTACTCGTCCGACTCGGACTCTGTCTCCGTGATGTCCTCCTCCGACGTCGGAGCGTAGGCGTCAAGGAACTGCTCGACGCCGGAGTTCCAGGGGGACGCATCTCCTAGCGCTTGGTTGTATTTAGCGACCGCCTTCCGCATTCGCTTGTCCTCGCGATAGTCAGCTCGCTCCTCTCTCCTCTTCGCCCTCATCTTCCTCCTCTGGGCGAAGAACTGTTCCTCGTTGGTGTCTTCAGGGAAGCGATGACTCCACAGCGCCATGGCTTGCTCGTCCATCTCGGGCAGCCTGAGACGATGCTCCCGCCTCCGATGCTTGCAATGATCCTCGTTAGTGAGAAGCCGCGGGAAAGGCGCCAACTCCTGTGCGCGCTCCGGCGTCGCCACATCGGCGAAGTTCATGTCCTGACGGGACCGCAGGAGGCGCCACGCCGCAGCGTCGTACGCGCGGGCGCCCTCCTGGGCGGTGTCGAAAGTTCCGAGACGGAGCCGCATGCCGCCGCCCGACCGAATATCGGCGGAGTAGGTGCCAGACGGACGCACGCGGACGCCGCGGTAGCCCATACCTCCCCGGCATCGTGGCGCGGTGGTGGCGTGTCGGCGGCAGAGCACGGCAGGGGGCGATGGAGAGAAGGAGAGAGCGGTAAAGGGCGATGGAGAGAGCGGCGGAGGCGCTGCAATTTATAGGCGCGCCGGACGCGGCGCGCCAAATGTAGCGATGTAGCGCGCGAGCGGCCGCCTTTTCCCGCGCGCCCGCAATCGTTTCCCGCGCGCGCTAGTTTCGCGCCACCGCTGGAGCGCGCGTAAACGTTCTGCGCGCGCTATAAAGCCAATTACCGCGCGCGCGTCTTTTGGTGCGGCTGTTGGAGATGCTCTGAGCACGCTTAACTTTGGAGTTCTGTCCGAATGGGCTCCCGGAAAAGAAGGAATTCTTTATTGATATGCGTAGTCTATCATCCCTAATAAGCCAGGCCATCACATACACCCCACTCAGAGGAACCGACGTCCTTATAGGGCCACAGGAACGTTCCCTCTTGGCAAATACGTCTATGCATCCAGTCCGGTGTGCCATGCCGGGTGCCACGACGGGTCACAAACGTTATGAACAACATGACCGTGCGCCTGTCCGCAAACATCCGTGTAACCGCGAGGGTCGGCTCTGATACCAACTTGTAACGCCCCCGACACACCCGCCGGTGGTCGTTACTCCTGGCGGGATCTAGACTGGCCCCATAGATCAATACTAGTCTTTTATGCGCACTTTTGTCATCTGTGCATCCAGTCCGGTATATGTGCCATGCCGGGTGCCACGACGGGGCACAAACATCATGAATAACATGACCGCGCACCTGTCCGCAAACATCCGTGTAACCGCGAGGTCGGCTCTGATACCAACTTGTAACGTCCCGGACACACCCGCCGGTGGTCGTTACTCCTGGCGGGATCTAGACTGGCACCATAGATCAATACTAGTCTTTTCTGTGCACTTTTGTCTTCACTCGTACGCACCCGGGAGCAATTTCCCGATCGGTCACCCATTCTGACACTACTCCAAGCTGAGCACGCTTAACTTTGGAGTTTTGTCCGAATGAATTTCCAGAAAAGAAGTAATTTCTTTTTGTATGAGTAGTCTATCATCCTTAATAAGACAGACCATCACAAGGATTCCTCGCTGGAGTCCTTGTGGCGGTGACGGTGGCTTCATCCTGCAGCAAAATTCTTTACGGCACGGACGGTTCTCGTTGACGGCTGCTTGTTGGACTGAGCGGTTATACTACGTTATGGAAAACTGTTATTGCGTCATTTTATCTGAATAAAGTAACTTCTATTCTAGAAAAACATAGGCAATACTGTATACTTAGTCCACGGCTAGTGTACTCCACACTATTCCACTTCCACAGATGAATCGAGGAAGAGAACTGCTACACGCACGATGAATTTGTACGATTTTGCATACGACAGTCCTCAGCAGCCGTTCGATCAAAACTTGACGAACGAGTGAACGGTCGAGAGCACGCTCGCTGTCATTACTTCAGCAGAGATAACTCTCAGTGCTTCCCCTTCGGAGAGTGGAATTTCTACCATGCACAGGACCTCCAATGCATGCATGCATGCATGCACATTTTTTTTATTTTTTTTGTGGGCCCATTGACATGTGTTATTCTCTAGTCATTAAGTTTCATTCAAACAAATAGATGCCTAGTACGTTTTGAAATAAAAATTTGTTTTACTTTCTGTTTACATAAATGTGTTTTTTTGGGCAAGATCTTTAAAACAAGACTAATATTGATATGTTTTTTGAAATAAAATTTTTTTGACAACTAAATCGCTGGGCTTCAAACTTGTTTCATCAAAATTTGCTAATTCCATGGGAAAAGTTCAATAATGTTTCTGGTGACGTGGCCTTTGAAACAAAAACATTCTTGAATATATTTTGACAAGATTTGAAATTTAAGTCTTCAAACATGATAAACATTATGAAACTATTAACCCCAAAAAAGATTATGAAATATTATGCAACCATCAACGACTTTTTTTTATTGTGAGTGACTGATTGGTATGACCACATTGATGGAATACGGCAGATGGATTGAGCAATAATAATAAAGTATGCATGCATGAAAATGAATCTCCAACAAAATAAACGGCCAGCACATGCACGGGATATCCCATGCATGGTAGATATGCTTTTCTCTTCCCCTTCGCTACTTGTGCCGCAGTGCACGCGATTGAAACGTCACCGAGGCCAGGCGAGGCGCACCAAGATCATTGTCAAAGCGACGCATCGCATCCTTGGAAGCGGTGCCTGATCGAGGAGTCGCCGCCTCGCTATAAATTTCGCAGTGCTCCAGTCCATCGCTCCTCTCCAGCCAGCACGCTGCACACCGGCTCTGTCCGCGCGGCTGTTCAAGATCCACGTTTCCCATGGCGACCACCTGCACGGTCCTCACCGGCGCCGTGCGTGCCGTGAAGCTGCTCAAGGTCGACAGTTTCCGCCTGGCGTACAAGACCATGCGCGAAGGTGAGTTCCTCAGAACCAGCTGGAACGTCGACGGCCACGACGTCGAAATCCGGTGGTACCCTGGGACAGCGATGGCACCGGTCGAGCTCGTGTTCCTCACCAAAACTGCAAGCACCTGCAACGTGAGGGCGAGCTTTGGCTGTCTCCTGGTACACCCGAGGCTGCCGCAGCCGCACAATGGCAACGAAGAAAAGACCGTGTGGCATGTGTTCAAGCATCCCAAGGACTGTTCGCTTCCAGTCTCGCTTGTGGACAGACCCGTTCTGTTGGACCAGACTTCACGCCAAGGAGACTACTTGACCGTCCAGTGCACCGTCACGATTCTGAAGGAGCTCGCTTATACGACAACGACGGTGCCTGCGCCGGCATCCAACATGCACCAGCACTTCCGGGAGCTCCTGCTGAACGGGACGGGAGCAGACGTCACGTTCCTCGTCTCCGGCAAGGCCTTCGCCGCGCACAAGCTCGTGCTGGCCGCGAGATCCCCGGTCTTCATGGCCGAGTTCTTCGGGGACATGAAGGAGAAGAGCTCCCGGCGCGTGGAGATCAAGGACATGGAGGCAACCGTGTTCGGGGCGCTGCTGGATTTTATCTACACCGACAATGTTCCTGAACTTGACCGGGAGCTGGAGGCCGTGGCGACGATGGCTCAGCATCTGCTTGCGGCGGCTGACAGGTACGGGATTGACAGGCTCAAAATTATGTGCGAGGGCAAGCTCATCGGTGGCATCACTGTCGACACGGCGGCGACTACTTTGGCTTTGGCAGAGCAGCACAATTGCCCGCACCTCAAGGAGAAGTGTGTCGAGTTTATCATCAGTACTCCTGCGATCCTTGATGCCGTGGTGGCGACGGAGGGGTCTAAGCATCTGGAGGCAAGCTGCCCTTCTGCGCTCACTAGCATTGTCCTGTCTACGCGTGGGAGAAGGAACTGAAGCGTTGCTAGTCGCTAAAGTCCAAGTTGTTGGTGCTTTCACCTTCGATGCATGATCTAGCAGAACTTAGTTAAGCCTGTCTTTGGCCTAATATAATGATGGCATTTATGCTACATCAATCATCTTGTAAGCCCGAGTAACTAGTGTGCGCCTCCATATTCTCCTTGAATTTGATGGATCTAGTTTCGTGCCAAATGGTTCTGGATGTGGCAAATCATTCCTTTTTGGGTTTGTTTTCATCGCCGTGCCCTTATATGTTTCATTATTTTTTTTCGAAACGGAGGCAAAAGATTTGCCTCATCAATTAAATAAGAGGAGAATAGAGTTTAGAGTTTTTACAAGCGCCCTTACAACACGGCATGGCAATTACTCTCGTACAACAAAACACCCTAGTTTCTTAGCACCTACCGTAACCCATAATTTTGCCTCAAGCACGATATTTTGGAGCAGGATAGGCGGCGGCGCGCTCTTGTTACGAAACACCCGCGGGTTTCTCTCGTTCCAAATAGTCCAAGAGACGAGCATGGTGAGGGAGGCCATCGCTCGTCTATTGGGGTTTCGCATGTCGGTCCTTTTATCCCACCATTGCATGAGGGAATCCTCAAGGTGCCAATTGGAGGTGTCCATGTGCACAAGACCAAACTTGTCAATGACCGATCGCCAGAGCCTAATGGAGAAGCGGCACTTGACGAAGAGGTGGATGCCCGATTCTTGCTCACGTTTGCAAAGAGGGCAAAGCCCACAGTTATCCCAACCACGCCGCACCAACCGGTCGGCGGTCCAGTTCCGGTCTTGCAAGGTCAACCAGGCGAAGAATTTAACCTTAGGGGGGCCCCAAGCTCTCCAAACCATGTGGTGAATGGGCGAGTGCGTCAGGCCAAGGAATTGCACCTTATAAGCTGTGGACGCCGAGTACTGCCCATCATCAGCATGTTTTCAAACAATGTCGTCCTCAACGTGATCGTCAAGATGGAAGTCATGCACAAGTGCCCAAAGCGAGAAAAGTTCCCGGATGTGTGCGGCGGAGACAATAGTGGCATGCTTGATGTGGGTCATCCAAGCGTTCCCTCGCAGGGCCTGGCGAAGCGTCGATCTCTTCCTTTTTGAGGCTTGAAAAATAAGAGGGGCAATATCCTCGGGCTTGCGGCCAAGCAACCACGGGAGTCCCAGAACGGTGTTTTTGCACCATTGCCAACGATGATTGTGGTGGAGGCATAGAAGAAATCCATATCTTCGTCGGTGCACGGGTTGCCCAAGCCAACCCAAAGCTTGGTAGGCTCCTTCCATTCGTACCATGGCCACCTTAGTCGCAAGGCCCGAGCAAACTTGTCGGTGTTAAGGATGCCCAGGCCTCCATAGATCGTAGGCCTGCAGACCATGTCCCAATTGACCTTACATTTTGCGCCGGTCGTCTTGTCCGACCCTGACCAGAGGAAGGCCCTCTCAATCTTGTTGATATTATGAAGTGTGCCCTGTGGCACGATGAGAGATGTGATGGAGAAGACCGCTTGAGAGGTGATGACCGATCTGACAAGGGTAGTGCGCCCAATAGTTGTGATGCTTTGTCCCTCCCAAGTTACTAATTTTCCGGCCGCCTTGTCTTCAAGATACTGGAAGTCGACCTTCCAAAGTTGTCATACTGAGAGCGGGAGGCCCAAATATTTGATTGGGAAAGCGGCGCGGGTCGCCGGAATGCTACTCAGAATATGCTCCAGAGGAAGGTGGCTGCATCGAATGGGCACAACCGAGCTCTTGCGGAAGTTGGTGCAGAGTCCCGTCACCTCGCCGAAACCCCTTAGGATGACTGGGAGGTTATCAATGTCCTGCTTGATTGGGGCCATGAAGATGGCCGCGTCGTCCGCATAGAGGGAGGTTCTCATCATGATGCCGCGGCCGCGGATCCTATGGATGATGCCCTTGTGAGTTGCGATGTCGAGGATATGTTGAAGGGGGTCAATTGCAAGGACGAACAGTAGAGGTGAAATTGGGTCCCCTTGACGAAATCCGCGGCCGTGCTTGATCGGGGGGCCCGGAAGCCCATTGAGGAGGACGCGCGAAGAGGAAGATGAGAGTAGAGCGGCGATCCAATTCCGGAATTTGCAAGGGAACCCCTTGCGTTGTAATAAGTCGAGGATGTATTCCCATTTGACCGAGTCGAAAGCTTTTCTAATGTCAAGATTGAAGAGGAGGGCTGAAGTCTTGCGCTTGTGCAACTGTCTCGCAAAATTGCGCACATAAATGAAGTTGTCATGGATACTCCTCTTCTTTATGAAAGCACTTTGGGCATTGGAGACGAGAACGTCCATGTGAGGGGCAAGCCGCAGGGAAAGAATCTTGGCGATAATCTTGGCCATGGCATGGACAAGACTAATAGGCCTATAGTCAGAGACTCCCTCCGCCCCCTCCTTCTTGGGCAAAAGCACCACATTGGCCGAGTTGAGCCATTGCAAGTGGGATGTGTGGAGCGAGTCAAAGCTCTGGATGACCCGCATGAGATCATGCTTAATAATTTCCCAACAATGTTTGAAGAAGATGCCCGTGAAGCCATCCGGCTCGGGAGCCTTGTCCCCCGGCATTGCTTTTATGGCCGCCAAAACCTCATCCTCAGTGATGGGATCACCGAGATCATCCAAGTCATGCGACTGGATATTAAGCTCATCCCAATTAAGGTCAACGCAGCTCGTGCTTGCTCTGCCCATGACCTCGGCAAAGTGGTTATGGATGATGTCCTCTTTTTGCTTATGGTCGGTGACCCAGCCTTGTGCGTTTTTTATCCTATGGATGTGATTTTTCCTTCTCCTAGCATTGATGCGGCGGTGGAAAAATTTTGTGTTAGCATCCCCATCCTTCAGGTTCGCAATCCTAGCGCATTGGCTCTTTCTTGCCCTCTCTAGAACCGCAAGACTGATCACGCGCTTCTTAAGCCTAGAGCATAGGTCAAGCTCCTCCGGGGATAGCAGACGCTCCTCTTGCGCAATGTCCAGGCGGAGGATGATGATGTTGGCTGCATAGAGCTGCACCTTGGCCTTGGAGAAGATACGCTTGCTCCACTAAGCAAGGCGGAGTGCCGTTTTTTTGAGCTTATGGTGGAGGACCTGGTACGGTTCAGAATGACTCACCCTCTCCGCCCAAGCATCAAGAACGACCTCGTGAAATCCGGGCAAAGATACCCAGAAATTCTCAAATCTGAATGTACGCGGGCGCCTAGGGCCCTTGTCATCGGCGAGCAACAGAGGGCAATGGTCAGAGAGGGAAGATGACAGGGCATGTAACAAGTGATTGTTGTGAGTGGTGTCCCATTCGACATTGCAGAAGAAGGAATCAAGCTTGCACAATGTGGGATTGGCGCGTTCGTTGCTCCAAGTGAAGCGTCTGTTCTGGAGGTGGATTTCCTTGAGTTCACAGGAATGAAGCGTCGACCGGAAGCGGTTAATTCTGCTCGTGTTGACGTTCCTCTTGTTCTTATCCCTGGCTCGGTAAATTTGGTTAAAGTCCCCGGCAACCAACCAAGCCACATCCGTAGGTGGTTTGTGGTTGAGCAACTCCGCAAAAAAAAGCATCTTTGCACGAGGAATCAGTGTGGCCATAGACCGAAGTGAGCTTGAAGCAGGAGCCAGAAGCACGTATACAGAACGTGGCAGAAATACAGTATGCAGAGGTGACAAAGTCGGAAGCATCAAGTAGATTCTCATCCCATAGCAATAGGATACCGCCCCTAGTTCCGTTCGCCGGACGCTGGGCAAAGCCACCCAGTCTGTTTCCCCCAAGTGACGCAACGATGAATTTGTCGACAACACTCAACTTAGTCTCCTGAAGACAGACAAGCTGGCAGGAGGAGTCGGCAAGCGTTTCTTTAACAATAGCTCTTCGGTCTGGGCAATTAAGCCCCCGCACATTCCAGCTAATTGTGTTAATCAGTTGTACTGTCATTGGAAAGTAAGGTGGCCCTGAGGTTTGGATGAAGCCCATGATGGGGGCGCACGCATGCATGAACAAGATGGAAGCATGGACTAGCACAAGGCCAAATGGACGAAACCACGTACATGGTTGCACTAACATGAGCTATTGCCCTTGAACTGGTACAAACCACGTACAGAGTTGTAGTTCTTCCACAAACAGAGCTATTGCCCTTGAACTGGAACAGACCCTTGCAAAACAACAGATGTTGCACTAACATGAGGAACAACTCACCCAGCAGCAGCTACTACAAGATCTAAACCTCAGGCGTTCACATCCAGCGAGTCCGCGGCAACATCTGCTCCCACAGTGTCGAGGACCCCTGCTCCATCATGCTCGATCAGAGCATCTTCCACTGCTGTAACAGCCCCATTGTCTAGCTCAAAGAACTCTCTCATGGCCACAATTACATCAGGAGGAAGCTGCTCTTTGAACTTTACAGCGAAGGCATCCAGGGTGGCAGTGGTGACGTCCTGCCCGTTCTTGATGATGCCCAGGCTGCGGCCAATAAACTGCTCAGCCGCCTGTGCCGCCGACGTCGTTGCTGCGAGGACAACAGGGCGCCTGATCCTCTGCAGGGAGAGGCCACCCACCTTGGAGATCTTCACGCCAGCGAGAGTTTTTCGGCGGGCTGTCGGCTTCCTGGGTGGTGTTGAAGCAGGGGAAGGAGGGAGATCCGGATCACACATCAACAGCGCAGGCTGGCGAGCACAGAACAACGGCTCCGGGAGAGCCACCCCCAGGCTTGGCACAAGCAGTTCAGCAAGCCCCGCCGGCAACACATGCGTGACAAGTTCAATGAGATTCTCTTTAAAATAGAGCTTCACAGCTTGCTCAAACGTTTGGAGAGGGTGAGCCCTGGATCTGGCAAGGCGATTGTGGAGGAGGCTCTCAGGAGCAAAGGAAAGAAGAGTGACGCCACAAGAAAGGCTTCCGCAGCTGCTTGATGGATGGTTACCAGTCTCTTGGGTTGTCCTTATGGTCTGGCTTGTCTTTGTGGATTTGGTGGTGCCCGTGGTTTTCGGCAGAGTTACTCTCGTTGGGGTGTCTTCATGTTGTAACAGTGTGCGGGTTGGTGGACGTTAGGTGTTGGGTATGATGGTCACTCTGTGAGTAGTCCACCTGTAGTTGGTCTGTATCAGTTTTCGCCTAGTTTTCCGTTAATTAACTGGGCAATTCTCTTCTGCTTAATTAATTGATGAGGCAAATCTTTTACCTCCGTTTCAAAAAAAAAATCCTCAATACAAGTTGGGATATGGTTGAACCACACCATACTGCCGTAGTGCTCTCCGTGTGGCTATAGTTTCCCAATTCATCTGCTACTCTATTATGTTCTTTCTTAATCTTAAGTGGAATAAACTCTCAAATAGTCATTAAACCTCTAATCTCAGCGATAAGATGACCATAAGCCGAACCTGATAGGCCACTAGAAGATAATGAAGGGATGGCCTCCGAAGAATCAGACTGGACAGAGACAAATGTATGCATGTCTATGCGTTTTGTTAAGTCCCAATTAAAAATGACTTCTGTAATATGGCTCGATTGTTCAAAATCAGTCAATGTACTGCCTTCATCTGGGTATGTAACGCCGAACCTCAAATTCTCCGATACCAAGTCATGAGTAAGGCGAAAAGGAGTAAATTTGAGAATTCAAATTTGGCAAAGCAACACTTTCAATTTCCCTCTACAGATTATGTTTTGAGAACCAAAAGACTATGCAATAAGCATCTGTTAATTTCTATAATCCGCTCGTCACCCCTGTTGTTTACTCCTTTGCACATATCGAACCACATTGGCATGTGGAGCAACGAGATCGGTTTCTCCACGCATTTTCAGAAAAATGTTCCATGCCGAGCACCGGCATCTACAGTGCTCAGCGAAGGCAGATATGCTCTTGGCATATGGTTTTCTAGCAAAGAATAACCCTTAATTCGTGATTTCGATTTTTCACCCATACGTGTTGAACTGATTGCTCGGGCCACTTTTTCCACGTGGGCTGCTGGCCCATGGTTTTATCGCTGGTTCGTGCAGCCATCGTACTTTGCTCACCAGCGCTATATGTCGCCCATACTAATTCTTAAGGAAATCCCGTACTTTGCTCGCTAGCGCTATATGTCGCATGTACTGATTCATAAGGAAATCTCACCTCCGTCCATGCCCAATACCGTAGCTCATTTTAACTGGTCTGGTTTTTTCCTTTGTACTGTTTGTAATGTTTTTTGACATGTTTTTTCGGGTATTTTTGTGACTAAGAATTAGTTACTTTACTGTAGTCGCCCCCCAAAAAAACAAGTTGATGGGAGTATCAGCTTTGATTAAGCGAAAGGAGCCGGCCATGATCTGGTTGGTAGGATTTCTCTGGTAGCTGCATGCTCTCTCATGTGAGCTTTCAGTTCACGGTCTACCCTTTATGCTTGTAGCATCACGACTCACCACGTTGATATCTATAATCATTTGTACCACATTTTTTGAAACGTCATTTGTAATACATTGTCTTTTGCCAAGACCATAAATTTATTGCCGTGATACATACATGTAGCCATAAATAAGCAACAAATGAGAATGAAAATAACGGACTGAACCAGAAAAACCACAAGATTATTGAAATCCACACACAACAACATGCAGTGGTTCTTCGTTGGATGACCTCATGCATGCATATGCATGCACCGATGTACGTGTGACTTATTTAGTAGAGAGGGTGGGTGAACCAAAATCTCTAAAATTATACCAATCTTGGATATTTTTCAACAACGTTTAAATTCAAGCGTATATTTCACATTTTGAAATAATCAGTTTCACAATGATATATTAGAATTTCATTTTCTGTTGTTACTATTTCACAATTAGGAACCTGCATTTCACTTTTCACTTTTCACAATGATACGTAACGCTCGGTATATATCACAGTCCAAAAATAAATTGATGGGAGTATCAGATTAGCACGGATCATGTGGTTGGTAAGTTTTGTCAGGTAGGTGCATGCTCTCTCATGTGGCTTTGATGCTTTATGCTTGTAGTGTCACGACTCACGACTCACGATAATGATGTTTCTGATCATTTGTAATACATTTGAAAGACCGTAACTTTATTAATTACCGTGATACATATATGTAGCCATAACTAAAACACACAACCAATGGGAATCAAAAGAATGGATTTGAACGAGAAAAACCACATGATTATGGAAGAAATCTGCACACCGCCAGGGGCAAAGGTTCTCTTCTTCTTTGGATGACCTTGATGCATGCATATGCATGTACCGACGTACTACGTACGTACGTAGTATGATTTAGTAGAGAGGGTGGGTGGCGATGCTGCACTTCTTCCTGATGCCGCCCTTGCTGCCTGCCGGCATGGAGAGCTTGCTGAGCTTGAGCAGGGAGTCGGCGAAGTCCCCGTCCCAGAGCGTGGCGTTGTCGGCGTACTCGTGGACGTGGCCCCTGGCCTCGGTGTGGGTCATGAGCTGCCAGTCGGAGTTGAAGCTGACGATCCTGGCGAGGTTGTTGTGGTAGAAGGTGTTGTCGAGGAAGTCGCTGATCTTGCGCACCCGGCTGGTGAACCCGGGCATGAACTTGGACACCGTCTCGTAGTCCTCATCGCGGACATTGTTGACGACGGCGGGGTTGGCGCCCTGGTGGCACTTGTGGTTGAGCAGGTTGCGGTAGGCCGGGTTGATCTGCTCCGGCGGCGCGGTGAGGCGGCCGGTGAAGGAGGAGCAGTGGCCGACGCCGATGGAGTGCGCGCCGGACAGGATGACCAGCTCCTCCACGTCGAAGTCCTTGCGGGCGAAGTTGTCGATCAGCTGCTGCACGGTGAAGGTGGAGTCCGGGAGCTCCGCCTGGGCCTCGGCGGCCGAGGAGACGTGCCCGTCGAGGCGCCCGGCAGGGACGTCGAAGTGGATGTTGCCGTTGCTGAGGGCGTGGGCCGCGTCGCGGGCCGCGTAGATGAGGATGTCGGAGCAGGACACCACGCCGGGGCACCTGTCCTCGACGGCCGCCTTGATCTCCTCCAGGAGGTCGAAGGCCGCCAGCCCGATGTTCACCGGCGCCTCCTTCTCCGGGTGAGGGTTCTCCGGGGACGCGTCAAGCAGGACAGAGGCATCGCAACCCTGCATGCATGTGCATGTCATCGTTATGTTACTCTGTGCTGGCTAGACAGAAACGTAGACCAGGTAATGCAAACCCAGGTGAAAGTGAAACTACTGCACGGTGCACGAAATGTACGTACCCTGACGAAGCAGTCGTGGAAGAGGAGGCGGACGAGGGCGGCGCCGGCGCGGCGGTTGGTCTTGAGCGCCCTTCTGACATGCCACTGGACGACGTTCTCCACGCCCCGGCACTTCTTGTCGTAGTACCCGACCACCAGCTCGCCGGCCTCCGCCGACGATGCAGCGAGGAGCGCGACCTGGACGGCCACCAGGGCACACAGGAGAACCACTGCGAGCCTCATGTTTCCTGGACTATCGAAGCTAGAGAAGCTTTGGCTAGGCTTGGCTTAGCTTAGCTAGCTGCTGCTTGGTGAGATGATGTGGTGCTGTGCTCAAGGTTCGACGGGGGTATATAACGGCGGGTCCGGCTAGTTTTTTTACGGTTGATGCGTGGTTTTCTGCACCTAGCTATTTTTATTCGAAGGAACCGTTCATATGCATGATTGAGTACAGCACCGAGCCACCGATAATGAGAGCCCAGCAGGAATGTACCAACGATTGTTATTTCATTTTGGTAAACCATGTACTGCCAGCGACTTTGAAAATGCGATGCTGTGGGTATATATAAATAATGCTATCTGCACGGGGTATTGCTGATCTGGCTACACGAAGACGCAATATATACATATGAGTACACTACGCACACCCAAAGAACACCACTTGACCACTACACATCGATGATGGATCCAATTATCGATAATGCCTGCAACCATCCAAACACCAATGACCTGGTTCGAACTTTCTCTTCTGTATGCTCGTGGAAATGATATATAGGAATATGCACCAACCCCTCGGATATTATTGATTGATCTAAACGGTACATTTCATCGACCATCAGCCAATGAACAAGACAAGGCTACTACTACGAACCAGAACGGAAGCTATCAAGCGAGTGTTGCGACGTCGCGATCATGCATGCGTAAAGAACAAAGGGGTCGAAAAGGTAATCACGGAGAGTGTCGGCTAGGCCGTCGTCCCACTCCTACCCAACCGATCCCCATGTTGGTACTTTGACTCGCGAGAATCCCGTTTATCCTCTTAAGTCTTAACAAAGAACACACATGCACACGCGGCAACCTCCGTCTTCTCATCAACAATCCCCGCACTGTGCCGTGCGTTCTCGCCGCTCACGCAACGTAAACCACTTGTTTTACACCGTTCAACTAAGCTCGTCGTGCATATGATATGGCACGCGAAACGAGGGAATAAACAAGCTGCCACATGCGCCGGATATATGTGCCGATCGTGCGCACCTACCACATGCCCGCCACCCTACAAGTCTTCGACCGAAGAGACGAAACCAGAGCCTTCTTGCCCTACTTTATTTCAGTTCCAGCTAGAAGACGAGAAATGTATTCGAGTTGAAGAGAACTGGCTTGTGCAAGGAACACGCCACTTGCCCAACTTCCATGTATTATTCGCAAGCTGTTCCCGTAAGCGCACATGCCAGCACGTACGTCAACCTTCTTTCTTCCTACACAACCCTACATATATCATGAGGAGTGTGGTAGCCACTCGCTGTTATTCCAGCTCCCCCTATCCACGCGCTCACTTCAGATTTTTTTTCTCGGTTCCATGTGAGATTCTTGAGAAACGAGGAAACTCTTAACAGGATGATGTTACAGCGCATGGCACGTAGTTTTTCCGTTGACGTGATGAAGCACAAGTAGTTGAACCCGTATGTGGGCAGGCGCAACCGGAGCAGCTGCACAGGGCCCCAAAAAATCTTGGGGCCCCTAATTTTTTAGCACAATACATTAGTATTGTTATTACTATAACTAATCAGGTACTTGTTCTCAAGAAAACTAATCAGGTACTTGTTCTCAAGAAAACTAATCAGGTACTTGTTCTCAAGAAAACTAATCAGGTATTATTACAGACTAAATAAACAAGGCACGGCCGAACTTGCTGACCTTAACCCCGGCCCAGTCATGTTCCTTTCTCATCTTCACGGCAGTCAAAGCAGTCGCGTACGCAAACACATAAAATTCTGCTCAGCGACAGGCGCAAATCAAATCGCTGCAACTTAATGCTTCGTCTCCTGGTCTCCTCTCTCTGATTTTTCTTCAATGGATTCACATTGTTTCAAAAAAAATGGCTACAACTGCTGATTTATTCGGCTGCGACGGTGCTACCTCACACTTATAAATTGGATGGATTTAGTTTGATTCTTCGTTCTCTCTTTCATCCCTCAGCAGAGCAATCGGAGTTTTCTTTGTTTCTCTTGGTCGAGGAGCAAAGCAATCGGAGCACTATACGCCGTTGTTGCTTCATGGTCTGCATCCATCAACACTCAACAACTGTAGGTTGTTTGTCCCTTTTTGTTTTGAACTCCTCTGTTCTTAAGTTAATTTGCTGCTCTTCCATGAATGTATGCATCCGGCTGGCTTATAATTTTCTAAGATGTCTAATAGACGTAGGCACGATTCTAAGAATACAAGATAATTTAATATTTCAAAGTAATAAATATTTTTTTGGCATGATTTATCTTTGATATTTCTCAATGGTTAATGAAAAATATTTCGATTAGTTTTCCTGTATATGGGGCCTAGATTATCATTTCGCACCGGGGCCAAAATTTCTGAGGTACGGCCCTGAGTTGAAGCCACAACTGTCGTACTGATCCTGTGAATTCTGGATCGAGACTTGTAAACGGTAATGACATGGCAGGTTTTAAGTGGACCGAAACATCACGAAGGTTTCTTCCGAATACTATAGTTCTTTTGGAAGGTTAAGCCTATTTAAACAACTATTTTACTCAGATGCTATCCAGCTCATCGTGCAAACCATACACCGTGGACAGCTAGGTTTTTCAGAAGAAGAAAAAAACCAGAGCACGCCTCCCAACCACTTGCACACAACATATCTCTCCTTCTTCATGGTAAATATGTGTCTTATTTATGTAATAAAGATTAAGCTACAAGCCACGTAAACACCGACTTAGCATACTACATTTGAATGTGCTCTATACCTTTGGTATGGCTGCAGAGAGACGATGGAGGAGTCGCAGGTCGCCGGAAGATGGACCCGAGGGACCGATGAAACACAATCTAATCTACCGAAACGCCTAATAATCAGGATATATATTACAACTCGTTTACCATACTTTTTTATATAATCAAAAATCAAAGGCAGCGATCACAGCTGTTCTTATCTCGACTTAGATAGCGACTTGAACAACCGGAAAATGCCATCGGAGGCCGAGCTCCAGTGAGCTTGTTTTTATTTTTTATTTTTCTGGAGCATGAAAAATTTCAAATTTATTTTTTGAACACACATGCACATGTATACTATGTATATACAAAATTTCACAGTATTATACGCTTACATGTGGCCTACAGGAAAAAGACAAACACACATTTTTAATGGGCCTTTTATTTTTGTTATTGGGCCAGAAATTTTTTATTTTTGTACAGCCTACAAATCACAACATTTTTCGACGAAATTTAACACGTCCTTGCGGAATAGATATAAGTTTTCATGATATTTTTTTCAGATTTTTTTGGAACTTTTAAATACGCTTTTTGATTTTTTCAAAATACCGAGCTCACTGGAGCTCGGCCTCCAAAAGTCCGCACTCCTTGAACAACTCTCTCTCTCTCTCTCCGAAGTTTTCTCTTGTTTTATTTTAAAAAGAGGTCAGGACCACTTTTCCAAATACAGCAAAAATGTCACAGTTTTACAGTTCCAGGAATACTACAGTTTATAAAAACTTCAGTTTTTATTTGCTCCAAACACATCAAAGTATTCAAAATCACGGTCTATAAAAAACCAAATCTGGCGTCACTTTTTTATGCATCCGAGCGAACTCTCCATTTACCATTCGATAGCTTATACGAATCTTGGTGAACAGGTCCTGCCATGTCATCTGTTTCATTCGCTCGTTCCAAGTTTTCTCAGCATGAACAACATGGAGCGAGTACAACCTTATCCCGTTCCTCTCTACAGCCACGCACAACAATGCTCGTCATTCTCAGACTTAGAGAGGGGGGGGGGGGGGGGTGGTTGTTGTTGTACCGCCGCCAACACGGTCGACCTCATCTCCCGCCCGTGACATCGTCGTCACAGCCCCCCACAATCTCCCCCTCCCCCTTCCCCTTATCTTCTCTCTGTGTTGTCGTCAGCTCATGCTGGCTTCTTGAGGAGGAGGTGCACACCATGACGCGTGGAGGAGCATCGACGGCCCGCTTCGGCTGTGGGAAGAAGAGCCATGGGAGCCTACCACATCCACACATGAGGAGCATTGGCGGCTGCAGCACCGGCGACCGCGCATGGAGGCTGTGAGGAAGAGCATTGTGGGGTTTTGGGACTCTGTTTTAGGAACCTCTCTGGCCATTTTGGGATGGTTGCAAACGTTTTTTTCTCTTCTTTTTTATCTATTTTTTCTATTTGTATTTTGGTTTTTTATTTTGTTTTTATGTTGGTTTTTTGTTCTTTTTTCCTTTTCTTTTTTATTTTACTTTAAAAAAACATCTGAACGTTTTTCAAATTTATGACCAATTTTTAATTCCTGGGTGTCCTTTTAAAATTCTGAACATTTTTTGAATGCGTGACCAAATTTTAGTCATATATATATTATATTCTAATCTGCGAACATTTTTTTAATACACGATCAGTTGTTCAGTATGTGTTTTAAAATAGTTTAGTGTATATTATAAAATGTTTACCATATATTAAAAAATTCATTGTATACTAAAAAGGATCAAGCTTCTATAAAAAATGTCCAATTTGTATTAAGAAAATGTTCCGTGTGTACAATTTAAAAAGTTCATCGTATATAAAAAATTAACTTTATATTATAAAATGTTCAAAGTAAATTAAAAAATAGTTTGTATTCAGAAAATAATCATCACATATTAAAAAAAATTTCACCGCATATTAAAACATTTCCGTATTTTTTGACATTTTTTTGAATTTGAAAACATTTATTTAATTTCCTGAACTTGTTTTTTGAATAATGTTTTTTTGTCAAACTTTGTCTTTCACTAAAAATTTATATATAGAATATAAGAGTGAAAAACGCATAAACCAAAAGAAAGAAAACAAATCGCCGGTAGTCTACTAGAAGCTAGCGATCTGAGACGTATTCAGTGGCGGAGTCAGGATTTTTTACATGGGTATGCGAAGCTATAATTTCTTTTCTATCATATAATAATAGTATAAGACATGAAAGTTGACGATGACCATGATGAAACTACGATTTGTCTTTCTCGCAACAATCTCCAATAATAGGTTTGTGACATTTTGAAAATAAGGAGAAAATTGCAATGCCTGCTGCCAAGTCAATTTAGATCTTCTCTCAAGTCTTAAGTAAACTATGGCAAGTTAGTGCTTAAATTTGGTTAATTGCAACAGGTTAGAATGAATTAACCAAAAAAAATATTCTGAAAAAAAATCAATCAACACAGTAAAGATCATCCTATGCTCTCGAAAATCAGAAACCGAGACATATTGAAGGTTGAAAAGCTCATAGAATTATGTTATTGCGTCATTGCTGTGGAGTGTGTCCTGTGTGCGCCATGCTTGCCGAGGATAAGGTGAGCACGAATAGAGAACGCCCGTGCCGCAATCGCGTAGTGCACTGTTGCACCGGCCCCTGGGTATGGCGGGGTTTACTGCGTCGTCTCCCGTCTGTCCCCTGTCACTGGTCCGTGTCGTGTGCTCAGCAGCCTAGGAGGGAAGGAGGCAGGGCTGGTAGTATAAAAGGCATGTTCCAGATATTAAGGTCTATTGATACGGTAGCATCCCAAGCAAATATTTAAACCCAGGGGGGTATGGAATGAAGCGCGAGGTCACGGGATGGCCATGCATTTCGTTTTTCCTGAGTTCTACACGTGAAAAGATTGCTATCACGCATATACATCTATATATGGGCATATATACTGATTTCCTTTTGCAAAAATTATTGCATACCCTTGAATTAGTCTAGCTCCGCCTCTGGACGTATTGGTTAAAAGATAGTGATAAGACCGAAAAACCAACTTATCAACGCTAGCACGACTGTCTTTCCCTAATTCTAAAAAGTGGGTATCAGCCGGCTCTCATACATGCATGCATGCAGTCCTGTATTCCTTATTTTGTTTTTACTTGTGACAATGCACAAACTATAGAATGTTCACGTGAGTAAGAGATTCCTTGTATTAGTGTGCATTTATTTGGGGTTTTCAGTTATTTTCAAAAGCCATATCTTTCAAATTGAGGGTCAGAATTCAGATTCGTTTTTCAGCATTGTAATGCTCGCAACAAGATATTTGAAACTAGATCCCGCATGGGTATGTCTCGATGATTTTTTGTATGCTGACTTTGGTGAGTACAACTCTATAGTACTCTATATGGTGTTATATGTTTTTCTTGGAATTTTGTTGATCACGTATTTTGCAACTTTAGTACCGCAATGGTGTAATTTTTTCGAAACCGATTTTGGAGCTGCATGCTCCAACTTCTTGCGAGATTATAACCTAGCAGCTATAGCACCAACTTTTTGTGATGTGCAACTAGTTTACTATACCATGGCCAACTACCTAGTAGTCGATGTGCAATCCTCCCCCTCCCTACATGTTGATGATATAGTCTTTCGCTACTGGCACACCATGCCCCACGTACCATGCCAGTTGTATGTACAACTTAGTCTGTTGTTTCAGCTAACTCCCTAGTAGTCGATGTGCAACTCTTTTCCGTTCCTACTTGTGGATATGTAGCTTCAATTGATGGGTGCAACGGATGAAATTGCACATAGTCTGTTAGGCAGTTGGTCAGGGCAACTGATGAAGTTGCACATCACACTAGCAGATATTTGTTCGATGATGAAAAAACTGCACATCCATGAGACCTTGAGCATAGAGAGAAGTTGCTGATAGGTGGGACCCTAAAGTTGCACAACTCACTAGCTGGGGTGGGTGGGACATGGTGCTAGCATTGAAAACTACTCCTCCACAAGGAATGGAGAAAAGTTGCACATTGACTGTTAGGCAGTTGGTCGGGGCAATATCTGAAGTTGCATATTCACTTGTAGGCAGTTGGCGAGGCAGCAAAAGTGAAAAATGCACTTGCACATACATGAGAAAAGTTACACATCAACTACTAGGTAGTTGGCCGGGGCAGCAAATGAAGTGGCACATCTCACTTGGCAGTGGGTAGTTTGGGGCGAAGTGTCATCAGTGAAATCGGCACATCCATGTGTAGGGCGAAAGTTACACATCAACTGTTAGGTAGTTCCACATTGAATAATAGCCAGTTGCATCAAACGGAGACTAAATTGCCAAAATAAATTGAAACATACCCATGTTGGATCTCATTTCAAAGAGCACGTCGCGAGGGTTCCAACGATGACAACGGATCTTAATTCCGACATGCGGTTTAAAATTTATAGTTTTAAAAAATTTGAAACTTGAATTAAATGTGTTCACACTTGTGCACGACTAGACATTTTTGCAATTGTTCTTTTTCTTTTTTGTATACTTGATACTTTTTCCTACGGAAATGATAATACTAAACATTTGGGATTTGACCATGGCAAATCGAACGTTTAGATGACAATTTTAGTGACGCAAGGATGACAAGTTTAGTTGACACGCAAGACAATTTTCTGACAAAAAAAATACACTGAGTACAGAGCTGAAAGCTTGCAACTAAAATTGTTATCCTCGCGTCACTAATATTGCCATCGAAAGCGTTTGATTTGCCATGGTCAAATACTGAAAGTTTGGCGTTATTGATGTCCTTTTCCTCATATGGATTGGAGTTTTCTTATGAATTAGGGGGGGGGGGCAAATTATTTCCTTTTTATGGATTCGTGATACGATATTTCTATTTTTGGCCGGCCGATCTGGAGCGCTAGGGAGCAGCCGGACGCTCCCTAGACGTGTCTGATGTTTTACTAATACATCTGATCACTAGCTTTTCCGTGGGAAAAGTTATTCTAATTGAGCTTCGAGTAGTGACATGACACAACTTATCCAGGGTGTTTGCTTCTTCTCCTTGCGTCACCATCCGATCTGATCTGATGTATTGATCTACCACACACACACAGGGAGAGACACAGGTAGCACGAAGGTATGTTCCACTGGCTGATGCACATCGTGGAACATTACAAAGCTATCCTCTTGATGCATCATTGGACATCATCATCATCCCTGATTAGGGATGAAAACGGAAGAAACTGAATGTTGCCATATTTGTTTTCATATTTTTGTGTGGAAGCGAAAACGAATACAGAAGGGAAACAAATACTACCAGAAACGAAAATGGAGTGACTACGGCACGGACTCAGAGACGGAAGCGGAGTGTTCACTGAAACTGAAAGCCCCTTGAATCATACACAGAAAAACAAGGAAATCAACAAAGTTGTTTGATTATAAAAAGATTATGAAATATAATGATATATCATGGCTATATAATAGGATATGTCACCGATGGCGGTGTGCTCGATTAGGGATTAGGGATTCTACTCATGTACTCCGATGCTCTATGTAGTAGTAGTAGTGGTACTACCGTACTATAGAAGTTGGGTCATCTAGGCGATTCTGCTCAATGTATATAGGGACTAATTGTGTGTTTGTTGGGCTACAAAATAGTCATGTGCTCCAATTCAAAACGAAAAGTTCTGTACTAATGGAAATGGAATATTCCTTTTTCACGCTTGTTCCATCGGAAAACATCATTCTGTTTCCATTTCTGTTTCCCCACAGAAAATTTCATTTCCATTTTTGATTTGTAAATTTTCATTTCCCCTCTCCGTTTCCATTTTTCTGCCAGAAAAGTGGAAAGTTTCCACTCCATTTTCATCTTTATCCCTGATGCATGCAAAGCTCTTCTAAGCGTACCATCGCACCACCAAGATTAGCTCTTTTTCAGACGAAGAAGAGCTCAAATCATGCATCGTGGAGGTCAAATTTCATTGTTCAATCTACACCAACCATGATAAGCCTACATTATACCCTGTGGGAGTTTTTTCAAATACTCGCATACAACCACTCATTAGATTTCACCGACCTCCTAGACATTGTCCATCATCATATTGTTGTTGTTGAATGGGCGCACCATGATCCATGCCATACACGGACATGAACTGAATGTTAGCGGATCATGTGCGGTGTATCATTGTCGTTAGATGCAATTCTTCATGGGGAATGTTCTCTGGAGAAATACCACGAGGGCAAATTAAACCATCTTGATTTAAATACATTTTGTTTGCTCTGAACCGAAGTATATCCCTGTTGCAACGCATAGAGAAACTAGCTTAGCCCGTGCGGCGGCACGCCGCACCCCATCGATACGTTGCGTGTGTAAGTGCTATTTTTTGCTCATGTAATGGAAAATACTATTTTCCCTTGTCTTAATAGTTGTGCTGATTATTATGTCTTGAGGATCGCAGATATGGGGTATGTTGAACGAAGAGGTCTCTTTGTGGATATTCCTAACACTATTGGTGAAAGAGAACACACTTTTGAAAGTAGACGTCTTGGTGAGGGGAAATATAGTATGAGTTGTTACATTTGTATTGTGAAAGTACATTTGTAGTGTGAAGGTACTCATATCGAATGATAACATGTTTGATTTGATAGAAGATATTGATCGGACCAATGTGTTATATTTGACGTGAATACACAAAGGAAGTTGTGGAGAGAATCATATGTTCACCAGGGAAGATGGCTAATTTGAAATGAAGGGTGTAAATTGGGAGAATAATGCTTTTCCTTGATGCAAAATATACCATATAGTGTTGAACTACGAAATGGGATGACAGAAAGACATGTAGATATGCTATCGCAAAAGCTGATTGGAACTAATTTGAAATGATATCTTAACTTTGTCATCGGGTTGTGTTTGTTTGTGTATAAATAAATATAGTCTTAAGGATCATCTGCTTATATAATAGTGTAAATGTGTGAATGATATGTTTATTGATGTGTATGGATGTTTTATAGTTTATGTTTTAGCTAATTAACAGTCATATATCTAGGTTTACAAAAAGTATGAATTTAGTCCATTATTTTGTTGTAAAGTTAAGGCAGTAGATGGTACATTTAGAAAAATACAATTCTTGAAGGTGATCCTGAGGTGGTTTAAGCCTGGTGCATGGTACTATCGGATCATTGGGTATGGGTGTCGTGAGTATAGGGAGTAGTATAATGCCTCAGAAATTGTTAGATGGGATTAGTACATCCATGTTGACCCAAGTAAGTTCAAATAAAAATGATGATCCAACTGATGTACTTCTAAATCAAAGGCGTTGCATATTTTTTTAAATTGAAAGCATTGCATATTTCTTGTAAAATCCATGTATGTGGTAATTTTACAATTTCTACAGATTGAGGACGGTGAAGAGGTACGATTTCCATATTCAGTTAAGCCAGTCCATGCTTCCAATTTATTCCCTAGATTTGTGTCAACTTCCCAACATTTCTCATGTAAAGCGGTTAATTAGTGATCCTAAATACTCCCAACCGAACGACCTCCAGGACAAAATTATTTTTATGCTTTTTTATAGCTTATCACATATGCCATGTAGTAAATTATTTTTCTTGTTAGCTTGTGCTTCCTCTTATTCATGTTAGGATTTAATTATTAGAGATAATCCTTGTTGTAAATAACTGCATGCACGGGATCCTCTTGAGGCAACCGCCGCCTCGCTCGTGCGGGAACCTCTTCAGGCAACCGTCGCATCCGCTCCTCGCATCCCCTCAAACAGTCGCATCTTCTCATAAGCGTCGGTTCCCCTTGTATAAATGTGTGATCATCAATGGAATAAGATACTTCGATCAAATCATTCTTTCACAATTCACACACACACAAAAAACTTGTAGAGTACTTCCTCATTTTTTTAGGCTACGCATGTGGAAGGACCCAAGGAAAGGCTTGACAAAAGAAAAGATATATGGAGGAAAGAATTGACCTGTAAAGTTAATTTAGGACTGATTTACCATCCTGGTTTTGCATGGATCGGATACATAGATCGAGGTAGTTTGCATGCAGCCGATTGGATCTACCTGTTTATAGCCTGAATTCTCTACCCACCAAAAAAGCTCGCATACATGGGAACTCTCCCTCTCTCTGCGCATCCACCCGATGACTGGGAGTAGATAAGAAAATCGTCGAGGAAGGAACAGATCGCCCAGGAAATCTAGAAGGAATAAATCAGGGTATCATTTTACTTTTGCTAAGTGTATCATATTTTCTTTGAAAAGCCTCCAGTATCTATTCGTGTATGATTTGCTCTATACATGTAAAAATCACGTAGTACATATAATATACCCCATCTTCCACACCCAATAATGAGTGTTTAAATGCTCACAAAATTGTCAAAAAAGGTTGTCCCTCGATGAGCAACTACCCACACAAACGCTTGTGTGCGCTATGCCAGCCAAGCCGCTCCACCGCGTGAAGCGCGCCCGCAAACCCGCTGTGGATTTCCCTACAGCTCGTCGCCGGCGGCGTGACAACCTTAAAGTTTGAGTTGCTCTCGTACAGGCTCTGGTTACCGTGACGACATTGTCGTTGGGCAGCCCTTGCGACGTGATGGTCAGGCGCATCCATGCATGATTGTCATTCTCCACCGAGTAGCCAAACCCGAGCAGGCCGTCCATCTCGTGCACCCGCCACCGATCCCTAATCGACGGTCGCGTCCAGCGACGCGCGCAACACGAAGCCGCTGAGCACCCTCGCCTCCAATGCGTCTAGGTAGAATCACCCATTAGTCGGCGAGAAGTGTGCGCGCCAGCATGCCCAGGTCGCCTATGCAGAGCCC